>NC_046172.1:118050133-118189929 GCF_011064425.1 Rattus rattus
ACCTATCCTGTCACATGGACCTTGATGTGTCGAAATCCAAACAACTTGATTCCAAACCCAGAGTTGTAATCAAAATCAAAATGCTTGCCTGCACAGACAGCACAATTTGCTGTCTTTTTGGCCCCATTCTCATGAGATGGCAAGCAGCAACAAAAGCTAGGATTTGTATTAAGAAATCACTGATCCGATCACTATACTTTTTGGTCCCAAAAGCAGCTGTGGAGCTGGCTCCCCGTACACAAATGGCTTTTCACATGTGCTTGCCCACCCATGTCAACCTAGGCCATTTGGGTCCTGCAGCCATTCCCTGTCTTAGAGCTGCCTCTCTGAGAGCCAGCCTTCCCAAGGCTAGACCTGAATCAAACCACTCACTACCACAGCATAGCATGCAAGGACAGTCTGAAAACACTAAACGCCAGAGCCAGAAAGCCAGTTGAATGAGGTTTATTGTTTCAGATTGGGTTTGCCCCATCCATTGAAGTTTTAGTTCCTGCGCTGGCATTGGCGGTAGTAGGCCTCCTGCTCTTTGGTACTTGGCCCTCAGAACCGCAGCCCTTTCCTCGTAGGGGATTTTATCCTCTTCCAACACCTGGCCCACATTCTCCTGCAGCCTTGGCCACTTGCGCCCTGTCCAGTTCGGGTGTTGTTCTTTTATCTCGTCAAAATGGTCCTGGGAAGAGCAGGAACGGGATGGGGGCTTCATGGTGCATTCACATCCCTCCTTCTTCTCTCCCTTCTCGGGCCGGTGTAGTTTCTCATTTCACGTTGGTACCGATCTTTGTCGCGCTTGGCCAGGGCTTCATACTTCTTTTTTTCCTTCTTTGAGATGGTCCGCCACTTTTCAGAACACTGTCTAGAAAATTCGGTAAAATCATAATAGGTGTTTGGCTGTTGCTCCCTCATTTGACTTCTTAAGTCCATCATAAAATGGACATATGGAGAGACGTTCACTTTCGGTCTTACTATGCTGTCTTTCCCCATGTTTATAGAAGCACGAACTCCGATCCTGCTGATTTAGATAGCAGCGATTGGTCTTCACTACAGGAGCAATCTAGATAGTGTCCGCCATGGGGTGAAATCTTCCCTCTGTGTGCGCCTCAGCCAGGGCCCAGCCTTTTCAGTGCTGGTGTGCATTGTTGCGCCAAAGAAGGCAATTGTGACGTCATCCCTGAGCTGACCAATGGCAGCCAAGCTCAGTCATTTACAGGTAGGCCCTCTTTTTTTTTTTTTTTCCTGTGTGGTTTTTTTTTTCATTATTAGAAAGATTTGTGTGTTTATTGTGTAGATTTGAAGTACTGTGGAGGGAACTCCAGACCCTACACATGCTAGGCAGGGACCCTACCACTGAGCTCTATCTCTAACCCCATTAGAGTGGTCCATAAACAAATGCACTGAGGTGGGAGATGTGGAAGGCAGAAGGAACGCTATGGGCAGTTTTCAACACACACACACACACACACACACACACACACACACACCTTGCCCCATATATGCTGACACTATTTGTGATCTGAGCCTCTAACTGATCAATCAAACCTTCCTGTATTCCACAATTTCTGTCCCATGATGTGTTTCCTTACTACAAATTAAGGGACATCTTCCCCTCTCAACCATAAAATCCAAACTTCAGCATGAGATATCAAGCACCTAACTTACTCTACAGAGATTGTTCACCAGCTCCTATGTATGTGCTGTCAAATCCCAGGCACAAATGCTCTCCTCTCCACAATGTGATGGGGTTGCCATCCCACAGTCAAAACTCTGACCCAGAATTGTTCATGTTTGAAAGAACTGCAGGGACAAAAATAGAGAAAATCCTGAGGAAAAGGAAGTACAGAGTCAGGCCCAAAGTGGGATCCACCTCAAAGGGAGGTCCCAAGACCTGATGCCATTACTGAGGCTATGGGGCACTCACAAGAAGGGAGCTATCATGACTGCCCTCCCAAAGACCCAACAAGCAGCTGAAAGAGTCAGGTGCAGGTATGTGCACCCAACCAATGGTCAGAAGCTGTTGACCCCTGTGGTTGAATTAGGGGAAAGCTGGAGGAAGCTGAGGAGGAGGGCGGCCCTGTAGGAGGACCAGCAGTCTCAATTAACCTGGACCCCCAAGATCTTTCAACACTGGATCACCAACCAGGCAGTATACACCAGACAGGCTCTACAAGTACTCTCTCCCCACTGAAGGGCATTTCATCTAAGGTTCCAGCCAGGTCCCTCCCTCTCCCCAACCCCACTGTGATTGCTGTTTTCTTCCTCCCAAGTAGGATTGAGGCATCCTCACTTGCGCCCTTCAGCTTATTAACCTTCTTGAGTTCTGTGGATTGTATCCTGGGCAGTCTGTATTTTTTTTTTTTTTTGGCTAATATCCACTTATTAGTGAGTACATACCATGCATGTTCTTTTGAGTCTGAGTTACCTCACTAGGATGATATTTTCTAATTCCATCCATTTGCCTGCAAAACTCATGCCTACAAACAGCGGCCTACCATGACTGTCCTCTGAAAGGCCCACCAGCAGCTGCTAAAAGAGTCAGATGCAGGTTTTTTCACCCAACCAATGGACAGAAGCTCATGACCCCTGTGGCTGAATTAGGGAAAAGCTGGAAGAAACTGAAGAGGTTGACCCTGTAGGAGAATCAGCAGTCTCAATTAACCTGATCCCCAAGATCCCTCAGACACACCGGACCCTCAACCAGGCAGCATACACTAGCAGATATGAGGTTCCCAACACATATACAGCAGAGGACTGCCCTGTCTGGGTTTAGTCAGAGAAGATGCACCTAACCCTCAAGAGACTGGAGGCCCTAGGGAGTGGGGAAGTCTGGTGGGGTGAGGAATGGAGGGTGGGGACATCTTCATTCATAGGGGGTTGGCAGGAAGTATGGGAAGTGAACAATTAGAGAGTGGACCAGGAGGGGGATAAAGACTGGACTGTTAAAAAAAGATTAAAGAACAAAAAAGAAGGCAGTTTTAATAAAGATAGAGACATTTAAAAAATAAAAACCATATTGAAATGCCCTTGGAATTAAGAACTATTTTCACTGTGAGTCGCTGAAATATAGATGCTCTTATTACTGAAAAATCATTCTTGAGACACCCAGAACAATATTTTTTAGCCTTAAGCTGTCAAGCCAATATGACCCAACAAACTGGCTTCTTTTGTTCATGGTTATTCCCTACGATATGAAGCTCTGACACCCGGTGGTTTAGTCTCTTCTTGGGGGTAACTACCTGAGAGTGATTAGAGCAGCAGAGTCTAAAAATGCCTTCCTTTTGCTCATGTTGGAGAGTGATGGGAAGACAACAGAAACACCAAATCATCTCTACATCACATGTTCAAAAGTTTTTAAGTCACTTTCTATATAACTATTGAGTCTAGATGTACTTAAGGTGGATCCAAGTTTCTCCATGGAAACATACTGGGCTATTAGAAACTCTACCAGGACAGGTCAGCAGCTTGGATTATGTCGCAAAAACATTTCAAATCAAGTCCTATGTGATGCTAATGGTTTGTATAAATGCGATGGTTAGATAAAAGGGGTTTGGGGAGTTATGCTTGAAGACACTAATTAAATTCACATCAACAAATCAACGTATTGGTCTTGCATAGACTAAGAGCACTTTGGAATTACTTCATTTGCTTGAGTAGCATTAATTAAACTCACACATTTTATTGATATTGAATAGTTACCTTAAAGCACAGACCAAGTTGAACAGCCCTTCTGAGTGCATTGCTGTGAAGCTGAGTAAATTAGAAGTTTTTCCCTTTCAAGGAGATAATTTCCCAGAATTTTCTAAATCTCATAGCAGATAGAGCTGTTGACTCTTTCTTAACAAATTCCATCCAAATGATGCATACTTTTACTTAACTGCTACAGGGTTAACTTCAGTTTTAAATTATCCTCAATGCAGAGGCAATAAAGCATTTCAGTAAATATGTCTCAGAGGAGATGTTAGGAGGAAAATGTGCTAGCATTCTCAGTAACCACTGTCCAGGTCACCATTTCAAAGTGCAAGCAAGACACATGTGAAAGAATTATGACTCGCCATGGGCAGTGTTTGTCAGAGTTAAGAGTTTATAAATATCTCAAGAGTCTAAAGCAATGACTCCATGCAGGGATACTTCATTTGAGAACTAAATTTCTGCAACCTTGTCAACAAAATTAGATTTCTCTGTTATTATTTTGTTTCCACTTATGGCTGCTTCATAGTGGAAACCTAGAGAGAGGGTGACTGTGTGAGGAGCCTTCAATAGCTGCCGGAAGGAAACAATTTATTTCTTGATACTCCTTTTCTTAGATTCTCAAATCAGGAGTTGCAACTGGCTGAAAGGAGTTGTTCATTTTGCTCAGCATGACAAAGTAATCCTAGCTTTTAAATGCTAAGATAGAGCATTAAATTTGCTTCAACACGACTTGATCTAGTGGTGACTGTGTGTAAAAGTCTTGCACTTGGTGCTGGCAAAGGACTGTAGAGGGAGGCAGGGTGGTAGAGGGGACAAAAATGAGGTGATGCACAAGAAATGGCCTCTACTCAATAACAGTGCACATAAATAATCATCACTGAATTCAATAATTCTATCAGTAAGTGTCATTTTTATATCCAGTGTACAAATAAAGAAACTAAGGCTCAAACAGTAAGTGATTGCTGCTCTCTTTCATCCTGTTAAGATCATCTCATAGATCACCTAACTCTGGAGTGTCTCGGGCTTTGTCTTTAGATATCTTGGTCATAATACTCTTCCCCTGTTGTGGTTTCATTTAGTTTCCTGCCTTTAGAGACATCTTGATTAATTAAATAGGTATCTCCAGAATGATAGGTCCTACTTAGAGTTCCCAATGGTGTCTCTGCCTGCCATTTCCCCAAATGTTCCCCTTGCTGTCTCGTTATTAGTTGACAGACTTTCCATCTTAATATTCTTATTGGATAGTCTCACATCTTTCAAGTAGCTCCACGGCTACTATTTCAGCCTGAGTTGCTTCTTCTGTTGCTTGAATTTAGTACCATGGCTTTTTAATTGCTCTCCCAGCTTCCTCTCTTGATGCCCATTGCTGCATAATAAATTACCACAAGCTTAGATACTTGAAACAACGTTCATTATCTCATGGTTCTATAAATCAGCAGTATGGAGGGGTAGGATGAATTCTCTACTTAATATTTCACCAAGCTGAAATGAAGGTGCAAGATGGGCCATGATCTTACCTGGAACATTCCAGTAGGGGAACAATTACCTTCCAAGATCATTCAGAGTATAGGCAGAATGCATATGCTTGTGGTTCTAGGTTTGAGGTCCCATTTTTCTCACTGTTTGCTTGCTGACCAGGGGTCAGTCACTCTTGGATTTCTCAAGAGTATACCCATTGCTTCTCAAATTATTCTTTCCATCATCCAAAGCACCATGAGAAGCCTTGTTTGCTACCAGCACAAGGAAACCATCTGCTTTGGAAAGGTTCATTTGATTGGGTCCAGCCCACCCACATCATCTCTGTCTTGAGTTCTGATAACTGAGAACTTAAAAAGTTCCTGCCAATTCTGTTCTAGAACAATGTTCTGTTAACTAAGTAGATAAGATACTTGCTCACTAGACCCCCTTTCAGTAAGATCCATCATAATAACTCTATCTCAGGGCCTGCGTCTTAAATTCATTCCTTCAATTCATAACACAGAACATAAGATTTCATAAAATAGCATGTACTATATTTTTTTTCTGGAGCTGGGGACTGAACCCAGGGCCTTTTCGCTTGCTAGGCAAGCGCTCTACCACTGAGCTAAATCCCCAACCCCGCATGTACTATATTGTATGGGTTATTGTCTGTCTTCTTAAAATGTAAGTTTCACAAGGAACTTAGCTCATCTGTGTCTGGAATGTATCAGGCACTCAGCAAATGTGTGTTAAACGAATGGATCAATGACCATAAACACCAGCAAATGGAAGAATTTGAAAGTCAATATATTAGACAATTGGAATCTGTTACCTGATTAGAGCTTATAGCCTATGGATAATGGTGAGGTTCAAGTTCAAGACTGTAATAAAATGTTTCTAAAGGAAAGTTTTCTCCGGCAGGTACTAATCAAGGATTCCCATGATAGACACAAAGAATATGACAATATGAAGAGAGAGTCAGAGACTAGATTACTGAAGCCATGCTCTAAAAAAACCTCAAGGAATCCCAGAAACTGGAGCAGCTTCTAGCATCACTAGAATCAATTTAGCTCCACCCATAGTGTTAGTTCAGACTTCTGCTACCCGTAAAGGCAAGAAGATCAAGCTCCATTTACTTCAGCCTCCAGCTTTGTGGTATTATGTTAAGGCATTCTCAATACACTACCGAGTATGGTTCGAAGGATGACTAGGATTGCTGTGGATCCTTTGCAACACTTTCTTCATCTCTCTCATGTCTGAAGGACCTGTTTCCCCAACTGCCTAGTCTGTATTGTATGCTGACCTTCAGTCAACAACCACTTACAGGAATGGCCTCTATAGAAGAGGAGACGGTGTTCAAAGTCAAGTTCGCCTCCTGTTGATAGCTTGTATCCAGAGACTGGTGAACATGGGGGTTATATTAGTTGTCAATAAGTATCTGACAATGAGTTAAAACAATACACATTAGTCATCCTAACTTCTGTGGGTGAGGAACCGGGATAGAGTGTAACCAAGTTCTCTCAGGAAATTTTCAGGCTACAGTCACATGCACAGTCATATATTGTCCTCATTTAGAGATTAGACTAGGGAAGAACCCACTTCTGGATCCTGGTAGTCATTAGAAGTCATTCCTTGCTGTTTGCAGCTAGAACTGGAACCCTAGCCTCTACTATTCGTTAGTTAGAAGTCTATCATTAGTTACTGGTATTTAGAATCACAGCATGGCTACCTTGTCACATTATTAAGGAGCACATCTCGAGTGTGGAAGGAAGCCTAAGGCTAATATTACATTATATACCTGTGGAAGTTACTGCCATTTTTTAAAATCACATTTTGTTTGTTATTCAAGTAGGACCAACTAGACTTGAATACTAGAGTTTTTGCTACAAGAGTGAGCTGTGTAGAGAAGGGACCATGTCAACTATCACTCATTATTTTCGTTAGGAGGCCTCTGGCTTCAAAGTGCTGAACATCTAACTTAAAGTAGTTTGAAAAGTCATAAAATGTGTTAAAACACTTGAGATCAGAGGCTAAGAGCTCTTTCAGGTTTCACTAACTAAACAACTTCTCAATTCCAGGTTAGCTACTTGGTATTACCTCACTCCAATGTCACAGCTTTTCTGTATGTGCACACACTGATTAGCATTTAGTCTTTTGAGGTCTCTTACATGATGTTGGCATACATGTCTCTTAACATTTGTTCCTTGGGCACTGACAGAAAATTGCTCAGAAGCCTCAAGCACAGAAGTGGACCAAGGGTCTTCTTCTCCTGAAGCCCTTCCTACTGTTAGTTCATTCTCACATTTCCCTAATTAATGTACACCTGCTCTGCTGGAAAAACAGAAAGAGAAGAGGGGAAATCTAGTACTTGGGTTTCCTGATCCAAATTTATGTCTAGTTGTGAGAAATCTATAGTCGCTCAATCTTCATCAATAATTATGACAATGAATCTTTTAAAGTATTTCTCTTTGTCACTCATTTTCTTTGGAAGGAGAGTGATTCTGACTTATTTCATCTGCAGTGATGAGAAAGGAAACTTCAGGTTTAATCTCTAAAACAAGAAGGCACGGGGTTGGGGATTTAGCTCAGTGGTAGAGCGCTTGCCTAGCAAACGCAAGGCCCTGGGTTCGGTCCCCAGCTCCGAAAAAAAGAAAAAGAAAAAAAAACAAAAAAAACAAAAACAAAAACAAGAAGGCACAGAAGCTACCCAGATAACCCTGTGATGCTTATTGAGAACGCTGGCTATTTTGGTTGTCAACTTGCCTATATTTGGAATTAACTAAAACCCAAATGGCTGGGCATACCTATAACGTATAATTTTTTATTGATTAGATCCCTTGAAATGAGAAGACTCATTTCTAATATGAATCTTTTGAGATGGGAAGACCACTTTTAATCTGGACCACACCGTCTGCTGGCAGCCTAAATAAAGAACATGGTAGAAGGAGTTTTGCTTCCTTTGCCTACTTTCTCTTGTTCTCCCTGGCAAATCCATTCCTTCACTGGTATTATAGCCTACTTTTGGGGGTGGGGGGTTGCAGCCAATACAGAAGGCCAGCTGAGACATCCAGCTTTGTGAACTGACTGAGCAGCCATTTAATTTTTGGACTTCTGTCTGTAGGCAGCTATTGTTGAACTAGCAGGACCACAGCCTGTAAGGATTCTTATCCCCCTCTTGTCTGTCTGTCTGTCTGTCTGTCTGTCTGTCTCTATCTATCTATCTATCTATCTATCTATCTATCTATCTATCTATCTATCTATCTATCTATCTATCTATCTATCTATCCATCCATCTTCCCATTCTATTGGTTCTATTCTAAAAACCACCAATTAAATACAAATCTGCCTTCTCTCCTAAGAGAGCACCATAACTCTAAATTTGACTTTACCATTTCATGCATTTTACATAATTAAACAATGCATAGTAGGGTTTTTTTGTAATCTGCAACATTCTCTGTTGAGCATTATTTTTCTGAGTTTTATCTATTTTCTATGCTAGTCATACAATGCATGAATTTTAATCATTCAAATAATTTCTTATATGATTGCACCACAATGTCCTCATTTCTTCTTCTGGTGCTAGATATTAGGTTGTTTGTGTTTTCAAATGTTCAGTTTGATCCAGCAAGATTGATGCAGGCAAGGGTCATTCTCTCCAGGGTGTTTCCTTAACCATAATATTTGTATCTGACTCAACCAAGATGAGAAAGCAGTGCCCCTTAGGCACATGTGGGGCTGAAAATGAAAGTTTCGTGCTTACAGTTGTCCAGAGGGAAATTTAAAATCCTCAATTGATAAATGAAGACCAGATCTTGATCTTTGCAAACCCCTTTGAATAGAAATGTGGTCAAAACTGAAGGAAAGGAGGATCTTCTACACTTATGCAAAGCTGTCTACCCGTGCACATTACTGAACTGGTCATTGGGCAATGATACCAGATGTCTAGGGGTTGCTTTCCAGAAACTTTTATGTAGGGCTACATTATAGAACTTTCCCTGCCACTTACAATATGGGCTATTCTGATCCAATATCTTCACCTTATCATCTTCATATCAGTACTTTGAATTATTTACAAAACTTTTTTCCATTTTTATAAACTTTTAGATCTTATATTTTCCTTGATACTGATGCTTTATTTTTCTTTTCTTGTCCTTAATATTTTATTATGGAAAACTTCAAATACATAGCAAAATTAAAATAAATTTACAGTGAGATGTCACATATCTATCATTGGATTTTATCATGAAAAAAAGTTCTCTTTCTACTCATTTCATGTACCTGTTTTCATCATCAGTTTCCACCTTCAGTTCATTTCTTTATGAATATGAAAGTAAGTTGCAGATTTCTGTACATTTTTACCTTTTAACAGTTTGCATGAATATTGTTATGTTCAATATTTGCTTATTTTTTAAACTAAGTTTTGTATATAGTATTCATAGATCCATGAATGTTAATCTTACCTTTTATGGAGTTTGATAAATGCATATACTGCATAATTCTAATCTCCATCAAGATTCAGAATGCTGCCAGCATCCCAGAAATCTTTTTACACCTCTTTCTAGTCAATTCCCACCCCACAGGTAACCATTGCTTGATTGTTTTTTACTATAGTTTGGTTATTTTGATAGTTTTTATTTGGAAATTATTTACAACCTGATGAAAAGGGTGCAGGAAAAGTAATGACTTTACAGATGGATATGCTTCACCCAGCTTCACCTCTCTTCAACATTTAACTCATTACATTTGACACTTGCTTCCTCTGGGTATACAGACTATTTTTCTGAGTCATTTGAGACTAAGTAGCGCAGAACCATAGATTACTTTAGCCTGTTCTAGTGCTCCAGAGAAACAGAATCACACAGCATGACTTTACTTTTAAATTTTTTATGAAAGGAATATATTTACATAGTTAAAAAATCCAATAGTACTGGAAGGTTTAATAATGGAAAGCAACAGTCCTTTATAATGTTTCCCACAAATCAGTCTTGCCCTCTAAGGAGTTGATCTCTTTTAACTCTTAACTGGTCATTGAGGTGGTCTAAATTCATTGATATTGTTGGGTTTTGCTTAGGACACTTCGTTTTAGACGTTGCTATAATTTGAATCTTAAATATTCTCCAAAGCCCCATGTGTTAAAGGGTTGTCTGGCTGTGGTGCTGTTTAGAAGGGGTGAAATCTTTAGACAGTGCAGTGTAAGGAAATGGGGCCACTGGGGCTAAGCTCCTGAAAGGTATATGGGTACCTCTTTTCTCATTCATTGCTTCCCAGTTACCATGAGGAAGAACCCTTTCTCGTTTATATGCTCCATACTATGGTGTCCCACCTTGTCATGGGCTCCAAAGCAATGTGGCCACACCTTGGAGAAACAAATAAAAAACATTGCTCCATTTAATTGGTTATTTTAAAGTTTTTTTGTTTGTTTGTTTTTTATGGCAGCAATGGAAAGGTGACTAGCCTGGGCATTTTCTAGTCATTTTGTGTTCTGGGAGACCCCTTCAGCTTTGTATATCATTATGATACACATTAGCAAATGTCTCCTGGTTGGAAATGAACTTTTATGTTGGTTTTGGTCAGAAACTGTCAAAGTGCTTTTATTTAAGAAGCGTTAGTAAGAGTTATAGATGAAGATTTAGTTGCTTTATGTCCTCATCCAATCTTTTTCAGGATTATTGATTTTAGTCTGAGTAAATGTGTAGTTATGTCTCACTGCAACAGTCATTTTCTTTCCCTGATTGAACTCATAATGTAGAACCTTTTTTGTGTGTTTATAGTCATTGGTAGCAAATCTTGGGTGAAATGTATATTCAAATGTATATTTAACACATTAACATTTTTAGTTTTCAGGGCTGGGCAGATAACTCAGGGGTTAGGAGCACTTGTTCTTGTAGAGAACCTGGGTTTGGTTTCGAACTCCCATATGGTGACTCACACCTTTCCATAAGTCCAGTACCAGGGAGTCCAGTGCCCTGTTCTTACTTCTGTGGGCACCAGAAATGCACACGATGCACATGCATATATGTAAGATTGATAGAGGGAAAAAACCCTCATACACATAAAATTGAATAAATATATGAAGATATTTTCAATTTCTTACAGTTGAATGTTTATTCTTTCTGGTGCTGGCGATAGCACACAGGACCTTGTTCGTGTGAAACAGATGCTGTGCCACTGAAATACACACCAAACTAGATTGTTGAAGACTTTTTTTAGAATTGTTTTTGCCTGGGTATGCATACTGTGTGTGTGGGTGAGCACATGTGGATGTGTGTGCCCCTACACACTTATGGAGTGAGTGTTTTTGATCAATTCAAGCTGTCCTTGTACCTGAGGTCCATTTCTTTTTTGATCCTGCAAGTTCTAGTGATTCTGCTGTCCTCGATGCCTTCAGAAATAGGGTTACAGATGTGCACTGACCACTGGGCTTGTTATGTGGATACTAGGATCTGAATTCTGGTATTCATGATTGGGAAGCAGGCTGAGCTATCATCCCATTTCCCATTGCTGAGTTTTAATAGTTCTTTTATTTTTCTTTTTTTCCCTGGACCAGAAGATAAAAGTCCATGATTACTAGTAGTATGTGCTGGGGGAAGGGAATGTAGCCATGGGACATAGCAAGCTCACTCACAGCAATAGCTGCTTGTGAGAATCTTGGCATATGAATGTTGACAGATACAAATGTTAATCCAGAACTCCAGAAGATCAGAGTTTGCATACAAGCAAAGTGTAGGGAAAGAAAGAGGCAGGAATGACAGACAGGTCTGGGGAAATCCATGAGAATTATTTGGTGAGGTCAGAGTTATTTAGAGTCGATTGAAAGTACGTAGATACAACTGGCTGCTGTAAAGGGATAGAAACAGTGTAAGCAGCAGTGCAGCTCCATTACAACACAAAGTCCATGAGGACAGCGAACCTCTGCAGCCCACATTGGTACAACCCAGGCGCTTTCTTAGAACAGAGAGCTCCAGCCTCCCCAGTGCAAGGGCGCCCACCTTCGCAAAAGAAACCTTACTAAAGCTCAAAGCACACATTGCACCACACACAATAGTAGTGGGAGATTTCAACACCCCACTCTCATCAATGGACAGATCATGGAAACAAAACTAAGCAGAGACACAGTGAAACTAACAGAAGTTATGAACCAATGGACTTAACAGATAATTATAGAACATTCCCCTAAAAGAAAAGATTATACCTTTTTCTCAGCACCTCATGACACCTCCAAAATTGACCATATAATCAGACACAAAACAAGCCTTAAAAGTTCTTTGTAGACTTTAGTAAAAACCCTTTTTCAGGTGTGTGGTTTTCAAAGTCCAGCGTATTACTTTTCTCTGTTCGTTTCCTACTTTTGTTTATTTAATTCTTGGTTTTTGTAGATAGAGTCTTGCTTTGTAACCTAGGCTGACCATGAACTCATGGCAATCCTTCTGCTTCCACCTTGTGAGTGCTTGGACTTTTTAAAGCATGCACTCCTATGATTAATGCCTGCTTTCCTCCTCCATCCCCTTCTATCTTTTGTTAGTAGAGGAAAGTTTATAATTTTCTGAAGTGATATTTATCAACTCTTTTAAAAGGTGTGTTTATTTTATGTGGATGACTGATTGAATATATGTATTGCACTCTTAGTTACTTTTCTATTGCTGCGATAAGGCACCATGACCTATGCAACTCATAGAAGTGAGATTTTATTGGAGACAGGCTTGTAGTTTCTGAGGGTTAGAGTCCATGATCATTGTAGTGTATGTGGATCATGGCAACTGGTAGGCAATTATGGTTCTGGAACAGCAGCTGAGAGCTCACATCATGAGACATCTATGAGGGGGAGAGAGAGAGAGAGACAGAGACACAGAGATAGAAACACAGACAGAGATAGAGATACAGAGGCAGAAACAGACACATACACACACACACACACACACACACACACACACACACACACACACACACGGAGAAAGACTGACTGACAGACTTTCAGCAAGGCCAAATCTTCCCAAATAGTTCTACCAACTGGAGGCCAAGTATTAAATATATGAGTCTATGAGGGCCATTCTTATTGAAACTACCACAGACACTATGTATATTCCTGCTGCCTGGAGAATTTAGAGAAGGTGCCAGATTCCCTGGAACTGAAGTTATGGACAGTTCTAAGGCACTATGTAGGTGCTAGGAACTGAACTCTGGTCCTTGACAAGAACAGCAATTAATGTTAACCACTGAGCCATTTCTTTAGCCCATCTATTTATTGACTCTTTTCTTGCATTGATAATACTTTTTGGATTACTTGTATTGATAATACTTTTGGTGAAGTATTGCAGGGCTTTATAAAAAGAAGTAATTCAGGCATTGGATTTGGTGACTTGTATACAAAAAAAAATTGCCAAAGATTTCTATTTTTTTTTTTTAGATTTTTATGCTTTTCACACATGTATACGCTGACCACATTCCTCTGTTAATTCCACTTCTTCCCTTAGATATTTTGGTGGAGCCATTTTACTGTATATGAACACAGACGGCATAAGTAGTTGTTTAAGTTCAACGTGCAGAAAATATCTTTTCCCCACAAAGGTTTCTTTGCCCAACATCAATTGAGTATGTGTGTGTGAGTCTCTTTTTGAATTCTGATTTTTATTCTAATAATCTTTGTGTCTCTGTATTCCTTTCCTTTGTATACACTCTTAATGCTGTGTATACTTCCAGTGATATTCTATGAACACATAACTACATACTTAAGTGTCCTTGCATCTCCTTTTGCATTTGTATCATAATATCCCAGCTTCCTATGCTGAATATTCATATCTCCTCCCACACCTGATATTACAACCCAAATATTCAGTACATGGTCTTGTGCATATTTAAATCTCCACATATATAACAGTCACTGCAAGATAAATTCCTAGACATGGAATATGTAAATAATATCTACATATTTTGTTAGGTTTCTATCCTAGAAACTTTTTAAAAGATTGATTCTACCATCAACAATGTGTTAGAGTACCCATTCCCCCCCACAAACATATGTTTTCTTTGTCAATATGATGGGTTAAAATATTTGTTGTAGTTTAAAGATGTATTTCCCTTTATGAGTAAGGCTGAGTATTTTTACTAAAGAGCTAGTTCTATCTGTTGAATGACTTTGGTGGTTTGTTGAGAGTTGATAGAAACTCCCAAGATCTAGTTAAAGGGAGTGGGTCACTGGATGCATGGCACTGGGAGACTATATTTTGCCTAGAGCATGTGTTCTCTCCCCTCCCTCCCTCCTTTCCTCCCTCCCTCCCTCTCTTTCTATCTCCCTCTTGTTTGCCCCATTTTCTCCATCATTTCTTTTCTGTTTTTCTGTCTCTCTTTTCTGACTTTTATTACAGGGGTGACTTTATTTAACCATGGATCTCTTAACTACTATATTTTGTTTCATCTTGGGTCCAAAGTGAGGGAGCTAATTGATCATGTACTAAAGTCTATGTAACTATGAGCTAAATAGAATATTCCTTGCTTCTTGTTTTTTGATTCAGGGTTTCACATATCTGAGACTGATCTTGAACTCACTATATGGTAAAGATGACCTCGAGCTCTGATCCTCTTGTTTCTGTGTGTGTTAGGATTATATTATTCCCAACTGAATGTATCTGTGTGTGTGAGTGTGTGTGTGTGTGTATGTGTGTACAAATGTATGTGTTTCCTTCCTTTGACTATGAGACACAGGAATTTTTTTGATGAGAGAAAAACCCAAGTATAGAAATTGTAGTGGCTGTATTGATTTCTAGAATTGGATAGCTGGATTAAATTATCTCATAATTTTTGAATCAGAATGACATATTTAGTTGTTAACATATCTGCTTTTTATAATATTATCTATAGCATTCATGTGGTCTGCTATTGTTTTAGAAATAAACATTGAATTTTTAGGAAGAGCAACTGAGGCCCCAGGGAGTGGGGAGGTCTGGTGGAGGGGTCATCCTCTTGGAGGGAAGGAGGAATGGCATAAGGAACTGTGGGAGGGTGACCCAGGAGGGAGGCAACAATTGGACCACAAAAATTAATAAAAAAAATAGGAACTATTGCAAAGTTTTATGAACATGAGTGACATGCTATATCTTAAAAGTTACTCATTGCCAATTCTGTTGAAAATAAGGACATTATTAAGAGAGTATTTATAATCTATGTGAGAGACAGAGGGCCCATGTAAGCATGGGGAAATAGGAGATGATGATGATGATGATGATGATGATGATGATGATGATGTGTGTGTGTGTGTGTGTGTGTGTGTGTGTGTGTTATGAAAGAGAGAAAGAGTGCATGTAATTATTGTTAACTGGTAGTACAGAGAAGGGTGGTTAGGGCAAGGATCCTCACATCTTAGATGTAATGTTTGGAGAGTGTTTTGCTCACACTTGTCCTTTTCTTCAGCTATTCCTCATATGGTAAGACACTGTTTGCAGACAGTTTTAGAGACTAATAGTTGAGAAGTTGGAGTGGAAGAAGAAGCAACCTTAGTGTTTCAATACAGTTTCAGGAGTCCCTTTTCTTAAGACGACAGACTTAGCTCTGGGCCTCAGCATATTGATGTCTAGTAAGTCCTGAACTCACTATATGTTTCTTGCCATGATGCTTGGGGATTAGGGTGAAAACTTCAAGAGAGCCTTCAATCCTTATCAGAAACACTCAGCCAGGACTCAGTTTTTTGCTCTGCACACCACACCTCATAACAATTGCCTTCTATAAGCTCTACAGGACAACACAGCAGCCTTATCTTTAGTATCTTGCTCTGTAGCTCTTTAAAGTTAAAGGCTCCTCCTCTCTACTCTCCCCCTGGGAGTTGTGTAACATTCTCATTCATTGATGTCTCCTCTCCTGAACCTTTTAGGTCTTCCAGGTTTGACCTCTCATCCCTTTTCAAAAATCATTTTGGAATATCTTACGAGGGAAAGGAGATAAGTATGTGCCATTAACAAGCACCGTTAATTATCTCAATATTTTTTACACATTTCTTGTGACCCTCTGCCAATTCTGATTTCATTTTTCCATGCTGAGGACCAGAAGTCTATTATGTTGTGTAATTGTCAGGGGTTTTAGGGAGTAACAGAGTTAGGAGTTCAATTTGCAGGTACACTGTTTACAAGGCTATAGAGTATGAAAGAAATCACTCACATTTAAGAACCTCTTTTTTTTTTTTTCAGGCTGGGGACCGAACCCAGGGCCTTGCGCTTGCCTAGGCAAGCACTCTACCACTGAGCTAAATCCCTAACCCCTTAAGGAACCTCATTTTGTGTTTGAAATGTGATATGCATACACATAGTAGATTATTAACTACTCTTGGACTATGAGACTAGTTCTCTATTGTGTGTAGTATGTGCATATAGATATGTTTTAATGTGACAATTATTAAATAATATATGTGTCTACCAAATCATGACAACCAGTATAGATAGTTTGTATCCTTCAGGTAGACTGTGGAAAAGGAAACAAAATAGGAATGATCGTTGTAATAAGTGAGAGGGAGGTTGTAAGAATTAACGACCTAACACGTGTAAATCTCTTACCACAAACATTCATAAATTCTTCTATATACCATTATTGATAGTCTTTTTGCAAGTCTTTTAATTTTCACAAAGTTTCTTTCCTCTGCTGGGAGAAAGAATAGCTATGACAAAAACGGAGTATAAGTAAATCGCACAGACCATGTCTAGGCTGTTTTGCTCTGTAAGAGGCATCTATAGTTTACATCACTAAGAACCACTCAGGAAGTTGTGTGGAGATTGCCTAATTAATCTCATTATAAAGTGACACTAACATAATTATTCATTTGGTGTTTCATTCTTTAGTTATGTAGTTTGTCTAATATTTGCTAAGTTTATACCATGTGTTAGCCACTGTGCTAGATGTTGGAAAATATTTAAGGTGAATCTCAGCAGAATAGGCAGACAGAAGTCTTGTCCTCAGTGACAAAGGAACCCTATGTGAGTGTGCCTTCACATTGTTGTGAAAGAATAACGAAAAACTAATAGAAGATAAATGGTGAAGAGCCTCAAACACAAGAGCACTGAGGAAATTTTCCTGAGTGACTTATGCTCTAAGATCAAGAATAGACAAACAGGACCTCATAAAACTGTAAAGGTTCTGTAAGGCAAAGGACGCTGTCAATAGGATAAAATGACAACCCACAGACTGGGAAAAGATCTTTACCAATCCTATATCCAATAGAGGGCTAATATCCAACATGTACAACGAACTCAAGAAGTTAGACTCCAGATAACCAAATAACCCTATTTAAAAATTGGGTATGGAGCTAAAAAAAGAGAATTCTCACCCGAGGAATACTGAACGTCTGAGAAACACCTAAAGAAATGCTCAACATCTTTAGTCATCAGGGAAACGGAAATCAAAACAACACTGGGATTTCACCTCACACCAGTGAGAATGGCTAAGATCAAAAACTCAGGTGACAACAGCAGATGCTGGTGAGGATGTGGAGAAAGAAGAGCACTTCTCCATTGTTGGTGGGATTGCAAGTTGGTACAACCACTCTAGAAATCAGTCTGGCAGTTCCTCAGAAAATTGAACATAGTACTGCCTGAGGACCCAGCTATACCACTCTTGGGTTTATACCCAAGAGATGCTTCAACATATAACAAGAACACATGCTCTACTATGTTCATAGCAGCCTTATTTATAATAGCTCAAAACTGGAAATAATCCAGATGTCTCTCAACAGAGAAATGGATACAGAAAATGTGGTGCATTTACACAATGGAATACTACTCAGCTATTTTTTTTTCAAAGATACAAATACATTTATTTACTAAACTATACTGTTAGTGTTTTCCAAAGGTATAAAATTTAACTCTTCAATTTCCCTTGATGGTTGCCTAAGGATCTCATTATACTACCATGGTTTCTTGTTTTTTTTTTGTTTTTGTTTTTTTTTTTTTTTTGTTTTTTTGTTTTGTTTTTTTGTTTTTTTTTTTTTTTAATTAACTTGAGTATTTCTTATATACATTTCGAGTGTTATTCCCTTTCCCAGTTTCCGGGCAAACATCCCCCTCCCCCTTCCCCTACTTTATGGGTGTTCCCCTCGCCATCCTCCCCCCATTGCCACCCTCCCCGCAACAATCTAGTTCACTGGGGGTTCAGTCTTAGCAGGACCCAGGGCTTCCCCTTCCACTGGTGCTCTTACTAGGATATTCATTGCTACCTATGAGATCAGAGTCCAGGGTCAGTCCATGTATAGTCTTTAGGTAGTGGCTTAGTCCCTGGAAGCTCTGGTTGTTTGGCATTGTTGTACATATGGGGTCTCGAGCCCCTTCAAGCTCTTCCAGTTCTTTCTCTGATTCCTTCAACGGGGGTCCTATTCTCAGTTCAGTGGTTTGCTGCTGGCATTTGCCTATATATTTGCTGTATTCTGGATGTGTCTCTCAGGAGAGATCTACATCCGGCTCCTGTCTCCCTGCACTTCTTTGCTTCATCCATCTTGTCTAATTGGATGGCTGTATATGTATGGGCCACATGTGGAGCAGGCTCTGAATGGGTGTTCCTTCTGCTTCTGTTTAAATCTTTGCCTCTCTATTCCCTGCCAAGGGTATTCTTGTTCACCTTTTAAGGAAGGAGTGAAGCATTCACATTTTGATCATCCGTCTTGAGTTTCATGTGTTCTAGGCATCTAGGGTAATTCAGGCATTTGGGCTAATAGGCACTTATCAATGAGTGCATACCATGTGTGTTTTTCTGTGATTGGATTACCTCACTCAGGATGATATTTTCCAGTTCCAACCATTTCTCTATGAATTTCATTAAGGCATTGTTTTTGATACCTGAGTAATATTCCATTGTGTAGATGTACCATATTTCTGTATCCATTCCTCTGTTGAAGGGCATCTGGGTTGTTTCCAGCTTCTGGCTATTATAAATAAGGCTGCTATGAACATAGTGGAGCACGTGTCTTTTTTTGTATGTTGGGGCATCTTTTGGGTATATGCCCAAGAGAGGTATAGCTGGATCCTCAGGTAGTTCAATGTCCAATTTTCTGAGAAACCTCCAGACTGATTTCCAGAATGGTTGTACCAGTCTGAAATCCCACCAACAATGGAGGAGTGTTCCTCTTTCTCCACATCCTCACCAGCATTTGTTGTCCCCTGAGTTTTTGATCTTAGCCATTCTCACTGGTGTGAGGTGAAATCTCAGGGTTGTTTTGATTTGGATTTCCCTTATGACTAAAGATGTTGAACATTTCTTTAGGTGTTTCTCAGCCATTCAGCATTCCTCAGCTGTGAATTCTTTGTTTAGTTCTGAACCCCATTTTTTTTCCTGATACTGCGTTATAAACACTTTTTTTTTTTATTAACTTGAGTATTTCTTATGTACATTTCGAGTGTTATTCCCTTTCCCGGTTTCCGGGCAAACATCCCCTTCCCTCCCCCCCTTCCTTATGGGTTTTTCCCCCCCCACCCCATCCCCCTCCCCCCAACAGTCTAGTTCCCTGGGGGTTCAGTCTTAGCAGGACCCAGGGCTTCCCCTTCCACTGGTGCTCTTTCTAGGATATTCATTGCTACCTATGAGGTCAGAGTCCAGGGTCAGTCCATGTATAGTCTTTAGGTAGTGGCTTAGTCCCTGGAAGCTCTGGTTGCTTTGGCATTGTTGTACATATGGGGTCTCAAGCCCCTTCAAGCTCTTCCAGTTCTTTCTCTGAAGTTCCTTCAACGGGGTCCCGTTCTCAGTTCAGTGGTTTGCTGCTGGCATTAAGCCTCTGTATTTGCTGTATTCTGGCTGTGTCTCTCAGGATCGATCTCATCCGGCTCCATGTCGGTCTGCACTTCTTTGCTTCATCCATCTTGTCTAATTGGGTGGCTCTATATGTATGGGCCACATGTGGAGCAGGCTCTGAATGGGTGTTCCTTCAGTCTCTGTTTTAATCTTTGCCTCTCTTTTCCCTGCCAAGGGTATTCTTGTTCCCCTTTTAAAGAAGGAGTGAAGCCTTCACATTTTGATCATCCGTCTTGAGTTTCATTTGTTCTAGGCAACTAGGGTAATTCAAGCATTTGGGCTAATAGCCACTTATCAGTGAGTGCATACCATGTATGTCTTTCTGTGATTGGGTTAGCTCACTCAGGATGATATTTTCCAGGTCCAACCATTTGCCTACGAATTTCATAAAGTCGTTGTTTTTGATAGCTGAGTAATATTCCATTATGTAGATGTACCACATTTTCTGTATCCATTCCTCTGTTGAAGGGCATCTGGGTTCTTTCCAGCTTCTGGCTATTATAAATAAGGCTGCTATGAACATAGTGGAGCACGTGTCTTTTTTATATGTTGGGGCATCTTTTGGGTATATGCCCAAGAGAGGTATAGCTGGATCCTCAGGCAGTTCAATGTCCAATTTTCTGAGAAACCTCCAGACTGATTTCCAGAATGGTTGTACCAGTCTGCAACCCCACCAACAATGGAGGAGTGTTCCTCTTTCTCCACATCCTCGCCAGCATTTGCTGTCACCTGAGTTTTTGATCTTAGCCATTCTCACTGGTGTGAGGTGAAATCTCAGGGTTGTTTTGATTTGCATTTCCCTGATGACTAAAGATGTTGAACATTTCTTTAGGTGTTTCTCAGCCATTCGGCATTCCTCAGCTGTGAATTCTTTGTTTAGCTCTGAACCCCATTTTTTAATAGGGTTTATTTGTCTCCCTATCTAACTTTTTTGAGTTCTTTGTATATTTTTTGGATATAAAGGCCTCTTCTGTTGTAGGATTGGTAAAGATCTTTTCCCAATCTGTTGCTGAACCCCATTTTTTAATAGGGTTATTACCTCCCCTGCGGTCTAACTTTTGAGTTCTTTGTATATTTTGGATATAAGGCCTCTATCTGTTGTAGGATTGGTAAAGATCTTTTCCCAATCTGTTGGTTGCCGTTTTGTCCTAACCACAGTGTCCTTTTGCCTTACAGAAGCTTTGCAGTTTATGAGATCCCATTTGTCAATTCTTGATCTTAGAGCATAAGCCATTGGTGTTTTGTTCAGGAAATTTTTCCAGTGCCCATGTGTTCCAGATGCTTCCCTAGTTTTTCTTCTATTAGTTTGAGTGTATCTGGTTTTGATGTGGAGGTCCTTGATCCACTTGGACTTAAGCTATGTACAGGGTGATAAGTATGGATCGAGTTGCATTCTTCTACATGTTGACCTCCAGTTGAACCAGCACCATTTGCTGAAAATGTTATCTTTTTTCCATTGGATGGTTTTGGCTCCTTTGTCAAAAATCAGGTGCCCATAGGTGTGTGGGTTCATTTCTGGGTCTTCAATTCTGTTCCACTGGTCTATCTGTCTGTCTCTGTACCAATACCATGCAGTTTTTATCACTATTGCTCTGTAATACTGCTTGAGTTCAGGGATAGTGATTCCCCCTGAAAGTCCTTTTATTGTTAAGAATAGTTTAGCTATCCTGGGTTTTTTGTTATTCAGATGAATTTGCAAATTGTTCTGTCTAACTCTTTGAAGAATTGGATTGGTATTTTGATGGGGTTGCATTGAATCTGTGGGTTGCTTTTTGGTAAAATGGCCATTTTTACTATATTAATCCTGCCAATCCATGAGCATGGGAGATCTTTCCATCTTCTGAGGTCTTCTTCAATTTCTTTCCTCAGAGGCTTGAGTTCTTACTGTACAGATCTTTCACTTGTTTGGTTAAAAGTTACACCGAGGGTACTTTAGATTTTTTGGGTCTATTATTAAGGGTGTCATCTCCCTAATTTCTTTCTCGGCTTGTTTCTCTTTTGTGTAGAGGAAGGCTACTGATTTATTTGAGTTAATTTTATACCCAGCCACTTTGTTGAAGTTGTTTATCAGCTTTAGTAGTTCTCTGGTGGAAGTTTTGGGATCACTTAAATATACTATCATATCATCTGCAAATAGTGATATTTTGACTTCTTCTTTTCCAATCTGTATCCCCTTGATTTCCTTTTGTTGTCTGATTGCTCTGGCTAGAATTCAAGAACTATATTGAGTAAGTAGGGAGAGAGTGGGCAGCCTTGTTTAGTCCCTAATTTTAGTGGGATTGCTTCAAGTTTCTCTCCATTTAGTTTAATGTTAGCAACTGGTTTGCTGTATATAGCTTTTACTATGTTTAGGTATGGGCCTTGAATTCCTATTCTTCCCAGGTCTTTTATCATGAAGGGGTGTTGAATTATGGCAAATGCTTTCTCAGCATCTAATGAAATGATCATGTGGTTTTGTTCTTTCAGTTTGTTTATATAATAGATCACGTTGATGGTTTTTCGTATATTAAACCATCCCTGCATACCTGGGATGAAGCCTACATGATCATGGTGGATGATTGTTTTGATGTGCTCTTGGATTTGGTTTGCCAGAATTTTATTGAGTATTTTTATCGTCGATATTCATAAGGGAAATTGGTCTGAAGTTCTCTTTCTTTGTTGGGTCTTTGTGTGGTTTAGGTATAAGAGTAATTGTGGCTTCATAGAAGGAATTTGGCGCTCCATCTGTTTCAATTTTGTGGAATAGTTTGGACAGTATTGGTTATGAGGTCTTCTATGAAGGTCTGATAGAATTCTGCACTAAACCTGTCTGGACCTGGGCTCTTTTTGGTTGGGAGACCTTTAATGACTGCTTCTATTTCCTTAGGAGTTATGGGGTTGTTTAACTGGTTTATCTGTTCCTGATTTAACTTTGGTACCTGGTATCTGTCTAGGAAATTGTCCATTTTCTGCAGATTTTCAAGTTTTGTTGAATATACGCTTTTATAGTAACATCTGATGATTTTTTTAATTTCCTCTGAATCTGTAGTTATGTCTCCCTTTTCACTTCTGATTTTGTTAATTTGGACACACTCTCTGTGTCCTCTCGTTAGTCTGGCTAAGGGTTTATCTATCTTGTTGATTTTCTCAAAGAACCAACTTTTGGTTCTGTTGATTCTTTCTATGGTCCTTTTTGTTTCTACTTAGTTGATTTCAGCTCTGAGTTTGATTATTTCCTGCCTTCTACTCCTCCTGGGGTATTTTGCTTCTTTTTGTTCCAGAGTTTTTAGGTGTGCTGTCAAGCTGCTGACATATGGTCTCTCCTGTTTCTTTCTGCAGGCACTCAGAGCTATGAGTTTTCCTCTTAGCACAGCTTTCATTGTGTCTCATAAGTTTGGGTATGTTGTATCTTCATTTTCATTAAGTTCTAAGAAGTCTTTAATTTCTTCCTTTATTTCTTCCTTGACTAGGTTATCGTTGAGTAGAACATTGTTCATCTTCCACATATATGTGGGCGTTCTTCCCTTATTGTTATTGAAGACCAGCTTTAGGCCGTGGTGGTCTGATAGCACGCGTGGGATTATTTCTATCTTTCTGTACCTGTTGAGGCCCGTTTTTTGACCAATTATATGGTCAGTTTTGGAGAAAGTACCATGAGGAGCTGAGAAGAATGTATATCCTTTTGCTTTAGGATAGAATGTTCTATAAATATCTCTTAAGTCCATTTGGTTCATGACTTCTCTTAGTCTGTCTACGTCTCTGCTTAATTTCTGTTTCCATGATCTGTCCATTGATGAGAGTGGGGTCTTGAGATCTCCTACTATTATTGTGTGAGGTTCACTGTGTGTTTTGAGCTTTACTAAGGTTTCTTTTACGTATGTAGAAATGAAACTCTTTTGTATTTGGGGCATAGATATTTAGGATTGAGAGTTCATCTTGGTGGATTTTTCCTTTGATGAATATGAAGTGTCCTTCCTTATCTCTTTTGATGACTTTTAGTTGAAAATTGATTTTATTTGATATTAATATGACTACTCCAGATTGCTTCTTCCGACCATTTGCTTGGAAAGTTGTTTTCCAGGCTTTCACTCTGAGGTAGTGTCTGTCTTTGTCTCTGAGGTGTGTTTCCTGTAGGCAGCAGAATGCAGGGTCCTCATTGTGTATCCAGTTTGTTAATCTGTGTCTTTTTATTGGGGAGTTGAGTCCATTGATGTTGAGAGATATTAAGGAATATTGATTATTGCTTCCTGTTATATTCATATTTGGATGTGAGTTTATGTTTGTGTGCTTTTCTTCTCTTTGTTTTGTTGACAAGACAATTAGTTTCCTGCTTTTTCTAGGGTGTAGCTTGCCTCCTTATGTTGGGCTTTACCATTTATTATCCTTTGTAGTGCTGGATTTGTAGAAAGATATTGTGTAAATTTGGTTTTGTCATGGAATATCTTGGTTTCTCCATCTATGTTAATTGAGAGTTTTGCAGGATACAGTAACCTGGGATGGCATTTATGTTCTCTTAGGGTCTGTATTACATCTGTCCAGGATCTTCTGGCTTTCATAGTCTCTGGCGAAAAGTCTGGTGTGATTCTGATAGGTCTGCCTTTATATGTTACTTGACCTTTTTCCCTTACTGCTTTTAATATTCTTTCTTTATTTTGTGCATTTGGTGTTTTGACTATTATGTGTCGGGAGGTGTTTCTTTTCTGGTCCAATCTATTTGGAGTTCTGTAGGCTTCTTGTATGCCTATGGGTATCTCTTTTTTTAGGTTAGGGAAGTTTTCTTCTATGATTTTGTTGAAGATATTTACTGGTCCTTTGAGCTGGGAGTCTTCACTCTCTTCTATACCTATTATCCTAAGGTTTGATCTTCTCATTGAGTCCTGGATTTCCTGTATGTTTTGGACCAGTAGCTTTTTCTGCTTTACATTATCTTTGACAGTTGAATTGATGATTTCTATGGAATCTTCTGCTCCTGAGATTCTCTTCTATCTCTTGTATTCTGTTGGTGATGCTTGCATCACGGCTCCTTGTCTCTTCCTTTGGTTTTCTATATCCAGGGTTGTTTCCATGTGTTCTTTCTTGATTGCTTCTATTTCCATTTTTTAATTCCTTCAACTGTTTGATTGTGTTTTCCTGGAATTCTTTCAGGGATTTTTGTGATTCCTCTCTATAAGCTTGTCCTTGTTTCTTTATGTTTTCCTGGAATTCTTTCAGGGATTTTTGTGATTCCTCTCTATAGGCTTCTACTTGTTTATTCATGTTTTCCTGCATTTCTCTAAGGGAGTTCTTCATGTCTTTCTTGAAGTCCTCCAGCATCATGATCAAATATGATTTTGAACCTAGGTCCTGCTTTTCTGGTGTGTTTGGATATTCTGTGTTTGCTTTGGTGGGAGAATTGGGCTCCGATGATGCCATGTAGCCTTGGTTTCTGTTGCTTGGATTCCCGCGCTGCCTCTCGCCATCAGATTATCTCTAGTGTTACTTTGTTCTGCTATTTCTGACAGTGGCTAGACTGTCCTATAAGCCTGTGTGTCAGGAGTGATGTAGACCTGTTTTCCTGTTTTCTTTTCAGCCAGTTATGGGAACAGAGTGTTCTGCTTTTGGCATGTTCTTTTTCCATCTACAGGTCTTCAGCTGTTCCTGTGGGCCTGTGCCCTGAGTTTACCAGGCAGGTCACTTGGAGCAGAAAACTTGGACTTACCTGTGGTCCCGAGGCTCAAGTTTGCTCGTGGGGTGTTGCTTATGAGCTCTCCTCGGGGGCAGCAACCAAGAAGATCTGCTCCGCCCTTTCCGGGAGCTTCTGTGCACCAGGGTTCCAGATGGCGTTTGGTGTTTTCCTCTGGAATCAGTAATGTGGGCAGAGAGCAGTCTCTTCTGGTTTCCCAGGCGTGTCTGCCTCTCTGTCTACTCAGCTATTAAAAGCAATGACTTCATGAAATTCGTAGGCAAATAGATGGATCTAGAAAATATCATCCTGAGTGAGGTAACCAGTCACAAAAGAACACACATGGTATGCACTCATTGATAGGTGGATATTAGGCAAAGAGCTTGTAATACTCACGATTCACGTCATGGACCACATAAAGCTCAAGAGGAAGGAAGACCAAAGAGTGAAGGCTTCAATCCTACTTAGAAGGGAGAACAAAATAATCAAGGGAAGTAGAGGGTGGGAGGAACTTGGGAGGAACAGAGGAGGGAGGAAAGGGGGGAAAATCAGGTATGGGAGGAGATGGAGAAAATGTACAGAGGGTCAGGAAATTGAACAGATTTGTGTAGCAATGGTGGATTTGGGAACTAGGGGAAGCAACTAGAAAATTCCAGATGCCAGGAAAGATCCTCCCAGGAAACCATGGGGATGACATTAGCTGAAACAACCCACAAAGTGGAGGGAGACCCTGTTGAGACCATATTCAGAGGTTAGGCATGGGCCCCCTGTTGAGGGATGGGGCCACCCACCCATCTCCAAAATTTTTAACTTAGAATTACTCCTGTCTAAAGGAAATACAGGGACAAGGAGTGGATCAGAGATTGAAGGAAAGGCCATCCAGAGACTGCCCCACTGGGATCCATCCCATGTACAGCCACCAAACCCAGAAACTATTGATGATGCCATGAAGTGCTTGCTTATAGGAGCCGGTTATAGCTGTCTCCTGAGACACTCTGCCAGATCTTGACCAATACAGATGTGAATGCTCAGAAGCAACCAGGGGAATGGTCACAGGAACCTCATGGAGGAGTTAGAGAAAGGACTGAAGGAGCTGAAGGGGCCTTATCTGGCATCAATGGGAGGTGAGGCCCTTACTCCTGTGAAGGGTTGATGTCCCAGGGTAGAGGAATGCTAGGGCAGTGAGGTGGGAGTGGGTGGGTGGTTGAGGGAGCACCCTTATAGAAGCAGGGTAAGGAGGGATAGGATAGGGCATTTGCAGAGGGGAAATTGGGAAAGGGGACATTTGAAACGTAAATAAATAAAATGTCCAGTTTTTTTAAAACTAAAGTATGTTGCTTTCAATATAAGAACAAACATCTCATATATTTTGTTCATTTCTGTCGCCCAAGTGCTAAGTGGTGTGCCTGGCATGTACTATATGCTTCATAAAATTCTATTTGAAAGTAGCAGGGAGATGAGGAGGAATACTAGGGGGAGTTGAAGGAAAATAGTGATGAATAGATTTGATCAACCGGCTTCATATTAATATATGGGGCATTCAAAGAAAAATTATTATTTTAAAATAATTAAAACATTGCCAAATATATGGCCTACAAAAACGTTACACAGAAAAGGTTTCCCATGAATCTTTTTTTTTCCTTTTCACAAAGGACAAGATATGTGTAATGAATGAGTGACTTATTATTAAGTTAGTATTTAGCAAAAACTGAACTAAAGATAATAGGAAGCACATTTGATTTTAACAAGAATTTCTTCAATGAGAGCTCTGTGTCAGGATTAGTTCTGGGTTTGGAGAACACAGAGATAAATAAAATACAGCCTTTACCCTTAAGGATCTCAAAGTCTAGTCTTATGAAGATAGACAAGTGAACAGCCTGTTAGAGCAAAGTATGGTAAGGGCCATAAATCAAGCCCCATCAGATGAGGGGTCTAAGCTTGAGGGCTTCTAGAGCCATTAAACATGATACTAAAGAAATGTTTCATTTTCTACAATAAGAGTCAGTAAGGAAATAATTACTCAAAGAATCTATTTTTTTTTTTTTTGGTTAGAGAAAGTGTGGAAATTTCATTATTGTTAATGGAAATAGAACAGTGAAAAAAATGGAATGAAGAGAAATATCTAAATCAGCTCTCATTATGTATGAAATACAGTCATTTACTGCTTAAGTGATGTTTGTTAGGAAGTTATCTTGGTAGTCGCTTTTTGAGAAAGATGATCAAAATCGCAGCAAAAATGCTAGTTGGTGCCACATTATGACAACTTTGCACCAACAGGAGATTTTGTCCATTAAAATAAACTAGCATTTAAAGAATTGAGAGCTTTTCATCTTTATTATTGTGGATTGCTTTTTTAAAAAAAAATAAAAAGAAGAAGAGCAAACAAGTCAGTTGAACAACTGAGTATTAGAAACAGTGGTGGAGTTGCTGAAACAGGTAAGGAAGAGAAGAACTAGAGCTTAGAAGTTTCCTCTCCAGTACAACAGGTAGAAAGTAGAACAAATTGAGAAATCAGTAACTCTAGATTCATCAGAGAAGTGATATCATAGCTGACCCCAGCTTGTTCACGAGGAGCCTGGTAACTGCTACTGGCCAAGTGAACCAAAAATGGATGAATTGCCAGAGCCTTGGTGTAGAGATGACTCTGAGAGTTGGAAACTCCAAGAAGATTCAGTCACAGGGGACCCATATTTTGCAAGTTGCACTCCTAAGGTATTTACCAAATATTGGCAAAAAGTCTCCAACAGAAAAGAGGGGAAAGGAACTTCCTTGAACTGTCAGAACATCTGTCTCTTGTGGGGCCTGGTAAACTGTGTTGACCAGAGCCCCAGTTTCTAGGTTTGTAGCAGAACTTAGGCTACCTGGAGGAAATGAAATGAAATGTCCCACTCCAGCTCCTTCTAGACTTCATACAGAGGAAGGGCATATCCAACTTCAAACCCTTTTTGTCATATTGTCTCATGAAGTGGGGACTGCCTTGAGAATGAAGTTCATTGTTGAGAATGTCAGATCCCCTCTAAGACCAGTACCTTATCATGGAAATGGAGAATGCCTTTAGCTCCTGTAAAGTTTTCTAATGTATTACTAAAGGCCTAGTTATCATAGTTCTATTGTGTCTGTATAGGTTTATGGAGAGATGCATGTTCATGTAGAATATGTGCATATGCAGCTTGTTAAAAGAAGCTACATTTGTCAGAAGCAACCTTGTGTTGTTCCTCAGGTACTATCTACTTTTAGGAAATGTTGAGATTATGTTTTTCACCAGCCTGGAATGCTTGCCTAGTATGATAAGTGGGTTAGTCAGTGATCACCAGGTTCTGCTACTTTCCATCTCCCAAGCACTATGGTTACAAGTGTAAGCCATTGTGCCCAGCTTTTTGTGTGAATCCTGGGGGAAGAAACCCATGTATCCTGATTATACAACAAGAACTTACCTGAGTGGGATTTCTTCCAGCCCTGTAAAAGGAAGAGGGTTTCTTTTTTCTGGTATATCATTTCCACCTCTCAACAATATAATATATAATATACTCAGAGACAAAACAAAACCCAACCCATTTTAAACAAATTAAATCAGAATCTAGTTAGACTCATCAGGAAGCTTGTAATTATCAGACTATAGATTTTTAAAGAGTTATTAAGGGGTGGGAATGTAGCTCAGCTAGATTAATGCTTACATAGGATGCACTGAGCCCTAGGTTTGATCTCCAGCACCATATATAACCAGGTATGGTGAGACAGTCTTTAATATCTCTACTGGGAAGGTAGAGGCAGGAGGATCAAAAGGTTAAGGTCATCTTTAGCTGCACACTAAGTTTGAGGATAGCTTGAGCTAAATAAGATCATGTCTCAAGAATTATCTGATATAAAAGGATATGCAATTAAAGGGATGGAAATTTTAATAAAGTAACAAAAGAAAGGATGGAGGTTCAAACCACTGAAACAGGAAGAATACTTATGATGGGTTTATGAGGAGATGAGACATAGCTGAAGAAAGAACATAACGCTGGTTGGACTATGATAGGAACTTCCAAGATGTGAAAGAGAAAACAAAGACTGGGAAAAGAACAGAATGTCTTAAATCTGTGAGACAGAAACAACAACCAATAGCATATGGAATACCAGAGGGTGAAAAATGGAGAAAAGAAGAGAAGCAACAATGACCCAGATTGTTTTTTAAAACAGCCTTCACATAAGCAGCATATCATATCCAAGCTGCAGCAGATGAAAGACTAAGACACAGAAGAAAATAATTGTAGGAGAGCATCTCATCTATAGAGGCACACAAGTAAGAACCACACACTGACTTCTCCTCAGAAACTGTTCGCGTAAGAAAAGAATGTAGTGAAATATTGCAAATGTTGCTAGGAAAAAAAATCAACCTAGAGTTCTCCATCTTGCAAAATAGAGACACTAAATGTGCTGTCAGTTAACCTGCCTTAAAAGAAATGTTAGAATGAATTCTTCAGAGAGAAGGAAGTTGACAGAAATCAGCCATTAAAAGAAGGAAGAATATCAGAAAGGAGTAAGGATGAAATAAGACGGCTTATTATTCCTATTCTTTTTTTATTAGTCATTCCATTCATTTATATCTCCTATGATATTCCACTTTTGTTACCCCTCCACCAGCCCCCATCGCACATCTGCCCTCCCCCTCCCCTTTGCCTGTATGAGGGTGCTCCCCACCACCCCTCCAGCATCCCCGTATGCTTAATTGCTTTAATATACAACAATTCTTCACAGCAACAGAGGCTGGGAGGATAGCTTAGTGGCATGTACAATGCCCTGATTGAGAGCCCAGAAATAAATGCACATTATGTCTGCACGTATGCTATGTATGTGCTAAGTATGTATACATGCTGTGTATGTGTACATGAATCGAATGAGGACAGTGATACAGGGAACACAGGGGATTAGGAATATTTTGTAATTATGTGGTAATTGCTTGGTCTGTAGACCAGTATAACCATTAAGTGGGTTCAGTTTATCCTGGAAACAACTTCCGGCCTCAGGAGTGTGAGGTAAGCCGTCCTACCGTTTCTACCATTAGGAAGCCAAGGAGCTGAATATTTGTAATTAGTTTGCTTTGTCGTTTTATTCAGTTCAGGACTCAAGCCCATGGAGTGGTGCCATCCGCATTTAGAATAGGTCTTCTCACCTCAATTAACCCAATAGAGATAACCTTTTACATGCTTGCTCAGAAATTGGTTTCCATGGTGATTCTAAATTCAATCAAATTGACCATCAAGATTAATCATCTCATTAGGAAAAACACGACAAAAAGGAGAAAGAGGGCCTGTGAGGTGACTTGCTGGGTTACGACCTGAGTGGAGGAAGGAGAGGGAAAATGCAAGTTGTTCTCATCTTCCAATGCTCACGGTGGAACATTCACGCCCACAAACAGACATACTAAGAGAATAGACATGTACTTACATAAATACAAATAAAAAGTAAAATAAGAGAAGTAAACTAGAAAAAGTTAAGTTAAAAGCCAGTGGTAAAGAAAGAAAATATGTAATTTGAGTTAGCCATAAAGAAGAACAAAATTATGATGCTTGAAGGAAAATCAATGCAAACAGGAGAATCGTGTTAAGAAAAAGAAGGCAGGCCCAGGAAGACAAAGATCGTATTTTCTCTTGTTTGTGGAGCCTATTTATTTTTATTTTTTATTGGTTATTTTGTATATTTACATTTAAAATGTTATTCCCTTCCCAGTTTTCCCTCCAAAACCCACCCATTCCAACCCTCCCCCTGCCTCCAGGAGGGTGATCTCCCACGCACCCACTCCTGCCCCACCATCTTAGCATTCCCCTACACTGGGACATCAAGTCTTCACAGGACCAAGAGCTTCTCCTCCCATTGATGCCAGACAAGGCCATCCTCTGCTACATATGTATCTGGAGACCTGAGGCCCTCTATGTGTATTCTTTGGTTGGTGGTTTAGTCCCTGGGATCTCTGGTTGGCTGATACTGCAGTTCTTCCTATAGGGTTGAAAAACCCTTCAGCTCCTTTAGTCCTTCTTCTAACTCCTCCACTGGGGTTTCTGTGCTCAGTCTGATGGTTGGCTGTAAGAATCCACATCTGGCAGAGCCTCCCAGGAGAAATCCATTTCTTGGCATCAGCAAGTGTCTGGGTTTGGTGTCTGCATATGGGATGGATCCCCAGGTGGGTAGTCTCTGGATGACCTTTCCTTCAGTCTATGCTCCACTCTTTGTCCCTACATTTCCTGTAGACAGGAACAATTCTGTGATAAAATTTTGTGAAGGATGGGTGGCTTCGTCCCTCAACCTAAGGCCATGCCTAACCTCTGGATATGGTCTCTACATATTCTCTTTCCCCTTTGTTGGGTATTTCAGGTAATGCCATCCTTGTTGCGTCTTGGAAGCCTCTTGCTTTTCTAGCATCTGGGACTTTCTGGTAGCTACCCCCAGTTCTCCCTCCCTTACTGCTAATACACACTTCTGTTCAATTTCCTGACCCTCTGTACATCTACCCTGTCTCCTCCCATACCTAATCCTGCCCTCCTATATTTCCTCTCCCCCTTGGACCCCAGTTTAGATAGATACATAAAATCATTTATATCTATAGCTGTATAATATAAAGACAGAAATGAGACTATTTGTGGAAAGGAAGGAGACTAACAGGATGGCTGAGTGTGAGGGAAGGGAGCATGTGGACACTGAATACAGATAACACAGATGATTGAATGAAAGTGTCTCTTTTTATTGAAAATAGATTGTTTCTCATATCATACATTCCAACAACAGTTTCCCCTCCTTTCACTCCTTCTGCTCCTCCCAGCTACCCCCACCTCCCCTCTCGCCCCAATTTACTCCACCTTTTCCTCTTCAAATAAGAGTAGGCTTCTAAGAGATTACAGTCAAACAAGACAAAATAAGGTACATTTACTCCTATTGGCTTGCCTTGTTCAGCCATGATAGGAGACTTTTGCCTTGTCTTATTGTATCTTGGGTCTCAAGTTAAGCCAGTGAATGGTTGCCCACTCCCACAAGTTCTGTGCCACCATCTTCATGACAGGATAGTTTGTAATTCAAGGCTTCTGTGGTTTCCCAAGCCAAAGAAACTAGCACTTAGGGGGTGAAGGCTTAATGCAGGCAACAGCTTGACCTTTGTACATTCAATGAGCTATTTTGGTGTTGTCTTTGGCAATGGGACCCCAAAGTCAGTTTTCAGAGACTGAATATCCTTCTGTTCCACTATCATCCTGGACCACCTCTGCCATCAACTCAAAGTAATTAAACCCAGTTCCTCCACTGGAAGCCTTACCTGGCTAAAAAGGATGGCCAGTTCAGACTCCATGTCCTCCACTAGGAAGCCTCTTTAGTATTGCCTTCAGAAATTTCAGGAAATTTCAAAAAATGTCTTTATGTAACCCATCACCACATACAATGAATGTATGCTACCGAAAGTCTTGCATTCTAAGGAAATGAAGCCATAATTTTCAAACCGTACAGTATAATCCCAGATAGTTTGTAGGCTGTTCCCAAGTCTGAGGCCAGCTTTTACTATCTCTCTGTCTCTCTCTGTCTCTGTCTCTCTCTGTCTCTCTGTCTCTCTCTCTGTCTCTCTCTATCTCTGTCTCTCTGTCTCTCTGTCTCTCTCTCTGCTTCCCTGTCTCCCTCCCCTTTCTCTCTACACAGGTACACACATAAAAATGTATGTGTTTAGCATGAATATAGGTCCTTTGGGAAGATACAAATTTTAATAAAAAATAGTGATCATTTAAGGTATGGGTTTTAATCCCCATTCAAAGATGGAGAAGTGAAGACTGAAGGACTTTACAATATTGCCTAGGGTCATATTTCTGGTGGACAATGAGAAATAGAAGAAACGGTCCTAGAGTTCTGTGTCCCTGAGACATGTGTCCTTTCTCGAGCCAGAGCACCTTAGTATTCCACATCACTTACAGGTTATCTGAGGGTCCATAATGTTCAGTAGATTCATTTCAACATCCCAGGCTACTTCATCAAGGCTGTCATTCATTCTTGGGGGAGGGTCTCCAAGGAGACAGTGCACATTCTGGCTGACAGCTCTTGACACCTCCACCTAGATACTTTAAAAAGATTTACATTGCTGGATTCATTTCCTCATCTTTTGGATATTGCTTTATGCTGGACTCTTTGGCTCTTTACTATATTTCAATTGGGAATTGCACTCTAGTTCTACAAACCATGGCACCAAAGGTTTACAGCACTTCGGGCAAAGTGGATAGAATGTCTGAACCCAGAGGATGGGGAGGAGTGTTATGAAATAGCCTTATTCTGGATGTGACATGGTCCTAGTCATAAACACATGGCAGTTGTGGCTACATGCACAACCACCCCCCCACACACAAACTGTGAAAGTAGCAGGATGTCAGCAGAAATGGAAGGGGATTAAAAGAGGGTAGTGGGGGTGACTATGATCACGGCACATTGTGTATATTCACACAATTGTTAATATGAAGGCTACATTTATGGCCAAAACAAAATTAAAGAAAATGAAAAACTAACAAAAAGAAAAAAATCCAATTGAAAAGACTGGGCATGGTTGTGTACCTCTTTCTTCCCAGCACTGGGGAGGCAGAGGCAGGGGAAGCCCTCGTGTTCACTGTTCAGCCAGCCTACCAGAATCAACAGTTCCCAGGTCCCAACCAGAGACCCTTTCTCCAAAGGCAAGGTAGATTAGGATATGTGAATGGGTCAGTTCTGCTCTTCCAAAGCTGTGGGGTCTCTGGGACACAGGGCATAAGAGGATAACCAAGAGGAATCCTGATGAGGATCCAATATTGATAGTTTCTCAGAAGGCAGAGATCTGGAGCCAGACCAATGACTCATTGGATTGAACATTTGCAAGTAAAGACATATAGACAGAGGGATAGACTCAGGGACACATTGTGAGATACTACAGTTTCCACAATGAGATGTCTTCTATGTTTGCTTTTGTTGCTGTTTGCATGTATATTTTATTTTGGGGGTAGGTTTCAAGGGTGAAGGGTGGATATGAGGGGATGGAGAGATGAGTGGGATTGGGGTACCTGGCATGAAACTCACAAGGAATCAATAAAAAGTTAAAAAGCAAAAAAAAGAGAGATATACATGGCACCTGAACGTGTGCGTGCCCACAGAGGCATGAAGAGATAGAGAGTTCTCCATGATAATTAGGATCTAGAGTCATCTTAGGTAGCCGGGGTGGTACTCAGGAGCTTACTTCACCCAACACATTTTTATCCTGGTTGGAAATCTATGGTAGAACTGTTGTGGGGAGAGGTGAAGGAAGGAGGAGGGTGTTGAGAGCATAGAAATGAAGACTAAACCCTGTATACTCTTGGCACTGTGCACCTGGGTGGGTACTTGGCCTGTCAGATTTCAAATTCCTCATCCACAAAAGGACCCATTCCTTTTAATAAGGGAAGGAAATGTCCACAAAGAATAAGTTTAATCAAGCATTGAAGTGTGAGTAATGTCCCTTTGAATACGTGCCAAGAAATTGACAATGAATTAAACATGAAAAAGGGATACCTATTAGAAAACACAGGGTCCGAGAGGGGAGGGAGGAGGGAGGGAGGGAGGGAGGGAGGGAGGGAGGAGAGAGAGAGAGAGAGAGAGAGAGAGAGAGAGAGAGAGAGAGAGAGAGAGAGAGAGAGAGAGAAATAGAAACAGACTTGAAGAGGAAAAGGGTTTGAGGAAGGAGGTAGGTAGGACCCAAGAGAGCAGTGATACTGTGTTGTCATGCCTACATACCCATGCAATGTGGAGAGCTTTTGGTGCTGCTTCTAGGACCTTTGTCACTGGGCTTGGACAAGGAAGTAGGCTCAGATAAGAATGTGCCATGGGACTTTGTTTACTACTTTGCTGAATCACACTTTATGTGATCTCTTTGCTTTCCACTTAATTACAACCTTATGTGATCTTGACTACTACTTAGATTGATTACATCGTCTCTCATCTAAGAACTGACCATGGTTTTCTAATGTACCTAGAATGATATAAAAGCAAGTTGGAGAGACATAAAGCTGCTTCGGCCGCAGTACAGGCTGGATTGAGTCATGTTATAATTTTGTCTACTCGTTTTTCTTCTTTTTCAATCCTCACTCCCTCGCTTGAGACCCTGTTGACTGACTGAGCTGGCTTGGTCCATACAACATCTAGTTGTGGACCTTCTCACCTCTTTCCCCTCTGGGTCTCTATTTTCCTGTGTGAAAAGTATGGCTGTTCTGTTATTGGTGAAGTTAAGGATTCTAGGAGAAACAGCTGTCCTAAAATAAGGGGCTGTCAACCTGTCAGAGGTGATGCTATTGGCCATCCTGTGAGGAGAAAGACAAGCACTTGAGATCTTACAAACTGGGTTTGGGAGAAAGCACAGGTAGATAAGCAGTACCAAAGGGGCTGAGGTGATCATTTGGACAGAAGAAGCAGAGGATCTGTCTAGGCTTAGATTTTTAAAATCCTACTTTTAATAAGGGTTTTCAAATGCTTCAACTTCCCTTATAGCCCCTCATCCAAAAGTAAGGGAGAAAGGTGGTAAATAGGAAAAGGGGATATTGACCTGTTTAGAAGTAGTTCCTTGCGGGTGATTCCAGTTTCTATGGTCAGGATACCAGCAGTCCAGTTCAGTAGTATCAGGATAGCAAACATGAAATGATGTCTGTGGCACAATCCAGCAGAAACTGCCAGGCCTCCACTGAATTGGGGTGGACAGTGGAAGTGATCAGGACTGTAGGAGAAATATCTGCTATGCCTCTCTCAAGGAAGTGAAGATCAGCAAAGATGAAGACGTGAGACCAATGGCTTTTGCAAGTGTGTACCTGTTGAGTCCTTATTTAATACTTTTTCAAACATCATGTGTCCCAGGTCTTGCTCAACCAAATCCCATGTGAGTTGGCCTCACTATGTGAGTCTGTATTAGCAAAACACCATGTGAGTCTATCACCTGACATATCCAGAAACTTCCACTTCAGGTCTGTGCTTTGGTCCAGAAGCTTAGTAAGGACACTAAGATTTTTCTTTCCGGAACATTCTTCTCACCCTGACACCAACCCAGTCCTTTCAGTATCATTGAAAGAGAAATGTCAAATCTAGAAAGCAGTCTTATATTTACAGTGCCTCCTCCAGTAGACTTCCTCACAGACAAGCCTGCAGGAAATCTTCATTGGCTGCTGTAATCAACAGACATTTGGGGAAGGATCCCGAGACAGTTAACCTATATAATTTTTAAATGAATGAATTGAAATGCCAATGGTCTGAGATTTTTTTCTTTGTCCTGAAACTTACTATTAGCAAAATTGCTATAACAACAATATGGAGATATTCATAGCGAATTAGAGAAATTCCATTTTCTGTCTGCAAACACAAGTTAAGCATTTAACATCTAATGCTTTTTAGGATTTACAGCTGACTAGGGAGCAATTAAGACTGAGCTTTAATGAATGCACATGAAATTATTTCTTTTTTCCAGGAAGAAAGACTAACTTAGTAATGGGCTTCAGACTCAATTCGGGATCTCACTCAGTCATCTTCTTTGAATAAAACACATTTGTAGGTAAAATTTTAACATACATACCAAGTGCAACTTGCTATGTTCACCTCCTTCTCACTCATGAACATTCATGGAGTAGTCCACAATTGTTGAATGACTAAGTAGTTAAACTTATCAGCTGTTCCGCAGAAACAGCAACTCCCTGTGAAAGACTGAATTAATTAAACTTCATGTTCTGGCGAACTCTGGCTGGTGGCAGTTTAGAATGTAGCATCTCTAGTAACCTGTATCTGAAAGCTACCCCCATGGGAACAGCTGAGGCCCAGATGCCTCTGCATCAGCCTCTTTCCATGTTACACACATCTGCCCGCAACTACCCAGAATTCCTGTTGTCCCTGATTCTTAGCTATTAACTCCTCTGGCTATTATATCTTTCTTACCCCACCACTGATACTTTGGAAAGTTGCATGGATAATTATTATTAGACATTCCAAGGGATTCTCTTGCCCCCAAAAACATGAAACTTACCAGTCTATGTCCAAGTTCCTCTTCCTGTTGCTGTGATAAAATGCTGTGACAAAAGCCACGTAAGAAAGAAGGGGTTTATTTTATGTCACAGTTCATGGTTCATGGTTCATTATGATGGGAAAATCAAGGCAGCAGGAGGTTGAAGAAGCTGGTTCCATCACAATTACTAATCAGAGAGGGATGAATGGCTGCTACTCATCTCATTTTCTCCATTTGTACAGTCCAGGTTTCCAGCCAGGAAAAGGTGTCACCCACAGTAGACTAGTATAACTTCAATGAAAACAGTGAACATAATCCCCTATAGAAATGCTTAGAGGCCATCTCCAAGGTGATTCTAGATTCTGTTATGTCTACACTTAACACTAACCTTACTTAGCACTAACTATCATAGTTTGGATCCTCTGGAAAGCTGAGATGAGCTTTGAAGGACAGTGTGTTTAGTCAGAGAAATATTTATGAAAGGTATGAAGATTGGGGCCAGCAGTAGGCAGGCAAACTCTCTAGGCCTCTTGCAGATCTAGTGTTTGTGACAGGAGCAGCAGCAAGCAGGATTGGGGATGTAGAAGATCAGACATGGGTGTAGCTTGGAGAAAATTGGAGCTGGAGCACAGGGAAACTCTGGCCCCAGACATTCTCATGGGGTCCCTGGACCCTCCACAATGCCATTCTCAGTCCCTGGCTGCAGGTATTTTGGCTCTTGGTCAGGGCTATGGCGGACTCCAAAGGCACTGGAGATATCCCCTCCCCGTGCCCAGTCAATTTCACTTTATGTGTTGTTGGCCATAGCTAGTCTGAAGGGAGATACCAGCATTCAACCTGCGCCCCTACCAGGGAAATAAATGTAGGTTTCAAGCAATTGTCCTAGATTTATAAATAAACCTTGAACTTGAAGTTTTCACTGATACAGTTAAAAAGGGATATCCCCAGTGGCTTTAATAAGTTGTAGGTGTATTAGTATTCATAACAAGTCTGGTAAGTGGAAATTTTCAACTCAGAAAATTCCACAGTACTCAGTTGATTACATGCAATGTTCTTCAGTAAGATTTTAAGAGGATTAATTATTAAATATATAATTTGGAAATCTCAAGGGATGACTGAAATTATTTGCTTCATTTAAAACAGGATTCAAAACTTCCTATATAAAGAAATGCTCGTGATTTGCTTAATACCAATCTTTTAACCAATTAAGTGGAAGGCGATCTTTACAGATCTGCCCAGGACTTTTCAGTTGTTATGAAAGAGTCATCTGACTTCCATAAAGGCTCTTGCTGTATGAAGAGGTTATTTGCAATTGCCAGTGATTAGAATATAACGGTATTTCCCAATTTTTGTGTTTTCAGGCACAATTAACAAATTAACTTTCCTACTGGGAAGTGTCTTTAATCAGCATGCGCCCTGCACTCAGAACAACCCTGGAAAATAGTAGTGTTTTCTTTTTCCCAGAGTAGGAGCAAATCTAGAACCTCATGGATGGAAGACAAACACTCTCCCAAACTGAGCTATATTCCCTAGGTAATGTTTTGATGTCATTTATGGGATATGGAAATTAAAGTTGATGGCTGAGTTCTACTCTAAGAAAAAGTGATGGACCCCAGATTTATTAGTTTCTAGGGATGATACCACATTGTGGACCATTAAAAGTTCCATCACAAATTCATTTACAGGAAGGCAAGGGAACTGATAGTATCCACAATAATTAATCTCTGCTCAAGACTCTTTATTGACTTTACACGGGCTTATCTGTTCACTGAATAAATCATATCTCCGTCAACTCCTTAAAAAAACTATATCAGAGTTTTATGTGTGTAGGTGGTTGGGAGTAAAATAAATGATAATTTTTTTTTTTTGCAAAACGAATTAGACCCATGGTTTATTTAGTTTTTGAAATTTCAAGTGTTGGAAGGATATTTGCCCAACCCCCACACACACACTCTTTTTTTTTTTCCTCTCTTGGTTTGGTTATTGTTGCTTGTTTAATTCTGTTCTTATTGGACAATAAAATCTATAGAATTTCAGTGAGTTTAAACTTCTGTCCTAGGATATGAGTGATCTTAGTATTTGGTTCATAGGCAGTTAAAAGCGATGCATGCTGTGGTATGGCTCAATGGAGCGTTGGATCCAATGGAACTGAAGCTGCCGTTATCTGTGAGATGCCATATGGATTGAGTATAGTGTTCCTCAAATGTCGATTGGATCCTGTGGCTTGACAATATTGTTGATTTCTTCTCTATCCTTTCTGATATTTTGCCTACTTTTTTTTTGACCAATTATTGCTACTAGCTACTGGGTTCTTAAGCTGTGGGCACATGTTTGTCTATTATCTTGTAAGTTTTGTTTTATTTTAAACTCAGATTTAGACTTAAAATGTTTATGTGTATGTGGGTTACTGACTATCTTAACATTTTAAGGGACTGGAGAGATGGCTCACTGGTTAAGTGCATTGGCTGCTCTTCCAGACGTCTCGGGTTCAATTCCCAACACACAAATGGCAACTCACAACTCACTGTCAATAAAGTTTAGAGGATCTGGCACCCTCGCACAGACATACATGCAGACAAAACACCAATGAACATAAATAATAATAATGATAATAACAAAATGAAAATAAATATTGGGAAAACTAGATTTATCATGTTTTTCTATAGCTTGTTTTAGTGGTTACTCTAGTTATTATAATGTATGTATATACACATGTATGTATGTATGTATGTATGTATGTATGTATGTATGTATGTATGTATTTGTGCCATGGATCATGTATTTGGTACCTTGACGTTCAGAAGAGAATGTCAGATACCCTGGAACTGGAGTTGCAGGTGCCATTAGCTGCCATGTGGGTGGTGCACAATTGAGTAGCAAAGAAGTCACAAAGATTTTAACATGTCCCAGATAAGTTATGCTTTTGTGTGTGGTGGCATTTTCATAGCTATCTTTGACTACACATGGGCTTTCATATGTAGGTTCCCCTGGACTGGGAAAAATGGTATAACGCAAGGATAATGTGTGCCAACAGGCCAAAGTTCCTCTTATGATCCTTGAAGCATAACAAATTTGTCATTAGAATAGCCTTTATTTCTCAGTCTCACATAAGTACATTCTCCCCGCCTTTCTTATTTCTAAAGGGTTCATTTTCAAGTAACTTAAAAGATAATCAGGTTAGCAATCTCTACATTCTCTTTCAGGTAATGACCCAATATTTTCATTTAGGCTTATCTAAGCTGTGAGAACTATTACAGTCAATTGTAAGATATTTTCTTTGGCTAGGAAACATTTTGTCTATATTCTGTCATGAGATCTACTAATGGGAGTAATTGAATAATCACAAAGCAGGAACATTAGGAAGCAATTTCAATGTGGCCTGTGCTGATGTGGCCAGGGCCATAAGAGATTGTGCTTTTTACTTCCAAATCCCAAAGTACATGTTTCCCCTTTTGTCTTATATGCAAGAGGCTCTTATACACCTGAGGGTTGGGAAGCCAGATCATTACAATTTGATTGGACGAAAGAACAAATACCTATCCAAACATGATGGGTCATATTTTATTCTAGTTCTTTTTTTTTTCTAGTAGAAATAATAACACTTTTCATTGGATAATTTTCATTTACATTTCAAATGTTATCTCCCTCCCTGGTTTCCTGTCCAAAAAACCCCTATCCCATCCTCCCCTTCTTCTATGAGGGTGTTCCCCAACCCATAAACCAACCCCTTTCAGCCTCCCTGCCCTGATACTTTCCTACACTGAGGGTTCAGCCTTGGCAAGACCAAGGACTTCTCTCTCCATTGGTGCCCAACAAGGCCATCCTCTGCTACCTATGCAGCTGGAGCCATAGATCTGTCCATGTGTACACTTTGGGTGGTGGTTTAGTCCCTGGGATCTCTGGTTGGTTCACATTGTTGTTCTTATGGGGTTACAAGCCCCTTCAGGTCCTTCAATCCTTTCTCTAATTCCTCCAGTGGGACCCTGTTCTCAGTTCAATTGTTTGCTGCTAGCATTCACCTCTGCATTTGTCATGCTCTGGCTGAGCCTCTCAGGAGACAGCTATATCAGGCTCCTGTCAACATGTACTTCTTGGCAGCAGCAATATTGTCTGGGTTTGGTGGCTGTATATATACAGGCTGGATGGCCAGGTGGGGCAGGCTCTGAATTGCCATTCCTTCAAGCACTGCTCCAAACTTTGTCTCCATATCTCCTCCTATGAATATTTTTGTTCCCCCTTTTAAGAAGGAGTGAACATCCACACTTTGGTCATCCTCCTTGAGCTTCATGTGGTCTGTGGACTGTATCTTGGGTAATCTGAGCTTTTGGGCTAATATCCTCTTATCAGTGAGTGCATAACATGGATATTTTTTTGTGATTGGGTTACCTCACTCAGGATGATATTTTCAAGTTCCATCCATTTGCCTATGAATTTCATGAAGTCTTTGTTTTTAGTAGCTGAGTAGTACTCCATTGTGTAGATGTACCACATCTTCTGTATCCATTCCTCTGTTGAAGGGCATCTGGGTTCATTCCAGCTTCTGACTATTATAAATAATACTGCTATGAACATAGTGGAGCATGTGTCCTTATTATATGTTGGAGCATCTTTTGGGTATATGCCCAGGAGTGGTATAGCTGAGGCCTTAGGTAGCACTATGTCCAATTTTCTGAGGAACCTCCAGACTGATTTCCAGAGTGGTTGTACCAGTCTGCAATCCCACCAACAATGGAGGAGTGTTCCTGTTTCTCTACATCGTTGCCAGCATCGGTTCTCTTCTCAGTTTTTGATCTTAGCCATTCTGACTGGTGTGAGGTAGAATCTCAGGGTAGTTTTGATTTGCATTTCCCTGATGACTAAGGATGTTGAACATTCCTTTAGGTGCTTTTTGGCCATTTGATAATCCTCAGCTGAGAATGTTTTGTTTAGCTCTGTACCCCATTTTTAATAGGGTGATTTGGCTCTCTGGAGTCTAAGTTCTTGAGTTCTTTGTATATTTTGGATATTAGCCCTCTATCAGATGTAGGATTGGTAAAGATCTTTTCCTAATCTGTTGGTTGCCGTTTTGTCCTAATGACAGTGTCTTTTGCTTTACAAAAGCTTTGCAGTTTTATGAGGTCCCATTTGTCCATTCTTGATCTTAGAGCATAAGCCATTGGTTTTTTTTTCAGGAAATTTTCCCCAGTGCCCATGTGTTCCAGACTCTTCCCCACTTTTTCTTCTATTAGTTTGAGTGTATCTGGTTTGATGTGAAGGTCTTTGATCCACTTGGACTTAAGCTTTGTACATGGTGATAAGAATGGGTCGATTTGCATTCTTCTACATACTGATCTCCAGTTAAAACAGCACCGTTTGTTAAAAATGCTATCTTTCTTCCATTGAATGGTTTTAGCTCCTTTGTCAAAAATCAAGTGACCATAGGTGTGTGGGTTCATTTCTGGGTCTTCACTTCTATTCCACTGTTCTATCTGTCTGTCTCTGCACCAATACCATGCAGTTTTTTATCACTATTGCTCTGTAATACTGCTTGAGGTCAGGGATAGTGATTCCCCCAGAAGTTCTTTTATTGTTGAGTATAGTTTTCACTATCCCGGGTTTTTTGTTGTTCCATATGAATTTGAGAATTGCTTTTTCTAACTCTATGAGGAATTGAGTAGGGATTTTGATGGGGATTGCATTGAATCTGTAGGTTGCTTTTGGCAACGTGGTCATTTTTACAACATTTATCCTGCCAGTCCATGAGCATGGGAGGTCTTTCCATCTTCTGAGATCTTCTTCAATTGTTTCTGACAATGAAAGCACCAAACTTGAAGTTCTTCAAATTGGCTACAAAATGCAAATCAGAGGGTCCTCAGCCTTTAAGCAGCACTCAGTCACTAAGGTTCAGTGTAGACATACGAGGTTGCATGGGATAGAAACCCAAGCTTTATGATTTTCTTGATGTCTATTGAATTTCTTATGGAATTCTATTAACATTTTTCCCAAGGATAAAACAATTAAATAAAACAGTGACCAATTAAACCAAATAGTTACCAAACTGTTCTGTTTTAGAGAGTTGGAAAAAAATTACATGTAAACATTCTTGAAAGAAATGTGACCAGCCAGGAGATAGTTGTGAAGAAGCTACAAAGCAATGTGTTTGTCATAAGAGGACCCATGTAGCTTTTGAATACCTTATTTTATGTGTATAGGTGTTTTACCTATATGTATGTATGTATGTATGTATGTATGTATTTATGTGTGTATATATGAGCATCATGTATATGCAGTTTCCATGGAAGGCAGAAGGGAGCATTGGATTCTTGGAACTGGAGTTACCATTGGTTATAAGCAACCATTCAGGTTTTGGGGAGAGTTGTTAGTGCTCTTAACTACTAAAATATTTCTTCAGCCCCAAGGACCCAGGTTTTAGCCCAGGTCTTGTAGTTACTGTGTGTCTCAGTTAGGGTTAACTATTGTTATGAAGAGACACAATTACCATGGCAATTCTTATAAAGGTAAATATTTAATTGGGGTTGGCTTAGAGTTTCCAAGGTTCAGTCCATTATCATCATAGACAGAAGCATGGCAGCATGGAAGCAGACAGGGAGCTGGAGAAGCTGAGAGCTCTACATCTGGATGGCCATGGCAGAAGGAAGAGAGAGAGCCACTGGGACTGGCGTAGGCTTTGGAAACCTCAAAGCTCACTCTCAGTGATACAGTTCCTCCAACAAGGCCACACCCACTTCAATTAGGCCATACCTCCCAAATTCTTATGAGCCTATGGGGATCATTTTCATTCACACTACCACATTAGCTGGCAGTTCAAGTAGTGAATGTACCCTCTCTGAATTTCAGTTTATCTGTGTAATAGGAAAGAATGCATTTGGAGTTTGTTGAAAGTTAAAATGAGACTGAATGCAATCAAACTACATAAATCCTAAATAATTAAATCCATTTGACAAATTAAAGTTATTTAATGTGCTTGTCACTTTAAAAAGTACTTGATTAGTGGAACCATCAGCCTTTGTTCTAGAAACTTCTGATTGCTCTGGGCAGTGGTTAATGGAGAGATCCACAACTGGTCTAAGGACTGAGAATATGTGGCAATGGAATTTTGGTCCTAAATGTGACATCCATATCACCCCTTCCAATGCTCAAGGAATATCATGGAGGAGAGAAAGCATATAAAAACTACAGCATGGGGTCCTATGTTACAAAAAGAACTCTTCTGGGTATGACATATTTTTTGCCCTGGTGCTCCTACTATAGCTGTGGCTATCTGTAGGATGTGTGCACAAGACTGGGACCATCAGTAGTTCATTACAGAAGGAGTATTAGATCTGACAGGAGATCCCCACCCCTGACAGAGGGAGTATGGTTATTGGAAAAGAAAAACTTTGTATTTCTTTTGGTGCATAAAAATAAAATCAGTTTATACCTAGACATATTCACCAGATGAGGAAGAAAAGAGTCTATTGTTGAACAAATAAATTATTCTTTTCTTATATGACAATCATTTCTGTTGGAAACATGGCCATGAAATTAATTGAAACTTTTTAAAGTTTTAAAAATTATATCTTATGTATTTTGTGTGCACATATGTAAACATGTAAGACTGTGTGTATGTGTGTGTGTGTGTGTGTGTGTGTGTGTGTGTGTGTGTGTGTGTGTATCCCAACAAAGCTGTGGAGGTCAGGAAAGCGTTCTCTCCTTCCACTGCATGGGCCCTGGGACTCAAGGCTGGAACTCAGGTTCTCAAGCTTACCAGCAGGTGCCTTTACATACTAAGACATCTCACTACCCTTCAAAAGGGTCAGGGAAGAGCTTACTAGAGTCTAATAACAAACGCGATCAGTGTTCAAAGAAAGATGCTGCAATACATTTGGTGTTAATGAAAATGGGATGTTGTTAACATTTCTAATTCTAAAGGGGCAAAAAAGGAAGTTTCTAGAACCTAAGTGAATGAAAACCCTGAGAACATGCTCTGTGGAGGGATGTGGTCAACCATCCCTTCATAAGTCACCTCTGGTCAAGTCATGAGAGAGGAAAGGGGAGCTATCAGAATACATTCACAACTCTCTATTCTCATATTCTGACTTTCTTCTACTGCTCCATTCTGCTCACCCACAGGCCCAGAGTCCCTTGCTTTCTAAGTTAAGCTTGGGATTCAGGAATTTCAAACTAAATGGTTAGAGTCTATCCCACCCAGAGAAGAAACGAAGCAGGATTGTCTTCTCTCACCATCTCGACTCAAGATCAGAATAAAAAGCCTAATTAGTGTGATAGTGTATTGGAACGGAGTGAAAAATCATAAATTGGGAAGGAGGAAATTACAATTTTTCTTCATAGGTGATAAGATAATCTATATACACTCTCACAAAACAAACAAAAAACAAAATGAACTGTAGGTTGATGACATTATGCAGGTGAAGGCAGACAAGATACAATGAGGCTTGCCATGGGATGAGAAGGAAGGATGGGTAGGAACAAAGTTTTAGAAGCAGGAGAGAAGGAGTGGGAAGGTAAGCGAGAAGAGGAGCTGGGAGAACAAGGCAGCAGATGTTAAGATTCTTCTCTGCACATAGATACAGGTTGTTATGGTTATTTTTAAGGATTGGGTGTGTACAGGATTTTGTGCTGTCTAGATGGGTAAATTATATCAATTGGATCAGAGGTTATTGTGTGTGTGTTCTTTCATGTGGCATCTTAACTGAGTCCACAGGAAGAGAGCTGAAAGATAGGCGGTCTCTGTATGAAACTGGCATGGCAGAGACCTGCCTTTCGAACTTGTTGGGTAGAGAGATAGCTGCCAGGTTCAGAGAGCAGCCATTGGCAGTTTGAGGTGGGATGGAACTTAGCGGGTGAAATGCTTTGCTAACTGAGATGAAAATATCCCATAGATGCCATGTGTCCCTATGTATGGTACTGGCTCTAGCATGGGATAAAAGACAACATTTTCTATTTTTACTGTAACAATGAACAAACACCAAAATCTCAGTCAGTCAGAATAAAGCACAGTCTATCTTGTAGTGACTTAAGGCCACTTTATCACCTCCTGGCTTATTAGACATGAAAAGACACTCACATGGTAACACAGAGCTTGAACTCAAACCAGCTTATATCCTCAAAGAGGAGGAGCAGTCTTCCTCTCCTTTGTCCCTTCTACTATCACTAAGAACAAAGCTATCCTCATGATGGTAATTTCCCTGGAAAGTCAATGCAGAATAGAAGTCAGGAGCCTGGAGCCTGGAACAGAGTCAAAGAACAGGGCTACTACAATGGTTTGAGTGTAAAGTGGTCCACATGTGCATCTTTTGGTTCTTGCTCCCCAGCTAGCAGTACTGATTTGGGAAGGTTGGAGAAACTTGAGGAAGTGTGAACTACCTGGAGAAAATAGGTAACTGGGGCTGGGTCCTTCAATATGTGTGTTACTTACTTCTTCCTGTGTCTATCCATGTTTCCCACCCAATCTCAGGTGAGCGGGTTTCTATTGTCTCACATTCCAGATGCCCAAGAGGATTGGCTAAAGAGAGCATGAACTAAAGTCTGAAAATATGAACCAAAATGATTCCTTTTAAGTTGCTCTCTCAGGTGTTTAGGTTATAGTATATAGGAAGCAACCAATAGAGCCACCAAAGCAACCCAGACATTTATGCATGAAAAAAAACCTTTCGCTCAGAATCCTCTTTTGTTTAAAATGTCTTTTATTTAACTACACTGATTCTCAGCTAATACTGTGAGTTAGATTTCATAAATCGTAGTACTTGGAAAATTCACAATAAGACATACACCTTTACAGAAAAAGGACTTCAAATGTAACCATTTATAATGACTCTTAGGAAAAGCAAACAGGATCCCTTATGGTAGATGCCTATAAACCAAACCTCGGGGTTCTGAGGCACAAAGATGGGGAGTTTGAGGTCAACTTTTAAAGACTTCAGTATCTAAAAATGTAATAAGGATGTACTTATAACCATATCTTCTATTACCTGCCCACCTTCTCCCGTCTCTTGCAGCCTCTACCCTCTCTTTTGCATAATTGACAATGGTTAGTCTTAATTAAACATGATTATCTGGTTTTTTAATTAAAGAAAAACCTCTCAAGTACACGAAGGTATGTAAAGTAGTTTAATGAACTCCTGTATACCTATCATCCAGTTTTACAACATTATCACTTCTTTGGCTAATTTGATTCCACTTGCAATTTATTAATTCACCTTGAAATCATTTTAATACTATGTTCCATATCACTTGAGACAAGTATGATTATTTTAAATCTGGCTTTTCTTTTAAAACACCTCGATTGGAGAAAGAAGATGAAGAAAATTGTTTATCAAGGCCAAACAGACTAGCAATCATCCATCTGCAATACTCATTGTCCTGAATGCAATGTTAATTCATACTTCAGTCCCAACAGGGCTTGCTCCAGGGTACTCTTCAATCTTAGCTATATGTCATCCCTATTTGATAGTCATTTGGTGGTTTCCTTGTGTGCTTTTCCACTAGAATATATGCTCTTTAATGACAGGAACTAACACATTTCATGGCTCATGTTAAGACTTTAATAAATACCTATTGAAAGACTGGAAGTCAAGGAAAGTGATAAAAGAACAGAAGAAAGAATGCAATGGACAGGGTATGAATGCAAGCAAGCATGAAAGGAAGGCTTTCTATGATTTTGTAGGGGAGGTTATAAGATCGAATGGACTCCTCTAATTGGGCTGCCTCAAGTAGTGTCCCATGGATCATGACCTCTATGTCAGGGATAACAAGTCATATCTGCACAATTGTAAGAAATACTCTATTGCTGCCTTTTCCATTGCTGTGACAACATTTTACAATACAGCTCATAAATGCAGAAGGGTCTATACATTACAAAAACTATAGAAGCTTCCCACAGTGAAATTAGGATATGTAAGAAAGGAGAAAGGAAAAAGTTGAAATCACCTATTGTGCTATTACCTGGAGATAAATAACTTAAGTGTTTTGTTCTTGTTTTTGCTTTTGGTTTTGTGTGTGTGTGTGTGTGTGTGTGTGTGTGTGTGTGTGTGTGTGTGTGTGTGTGTGTGTGTGTGTGTGTTATGTGCAGGTTATTGAATGGGAACATAACATTACAGCTGCCTTGGAACCTGTTTTCAGTGAACAACCCCTCCATAACATCTTTGACTGCCTTGAAGTTTACTATAGGTAGGCAGGGTGAAAGGATTGAGACTCACTAAGAGTCAATGTTCTAGGCAAGTGAGTTTCTGGATTGTGCTCACTAAAGTTGTACAACTCACTACAAATGTCGTTGATACCATCCTATGGGATGTGACCCTGAACTGAATATGAAAACGATTGTGAGTTGAGCATGAGCATTCTTTTCTCTTTTTTTCCTGACTGTGGCTGCCATGCTTTTTGGCCATAACAAGCCATGCTCTCAACCTATGAGCCAAACAAGCAAACAAACAAAGAAGCAAACAGACATGCAAACCTTGGGTTTCTAGGTTGATTTCATCATGTACTGTGCTACAGCAACAAGAAAAGTAGCCAATGGTGGATGCCCTAAGTGTATAATCTTAATTTTAATGATTGCATAGTATTCTATCTTAAGGATTTTTTAAAATTGAATTATTATTACCGTAGGACATATGAGTTTCTTCACATTTTTCCCATCTGATAAACAATGCTGAAGAGCATATATTTTAGCCAACTCTTTTTAATAAAAGTTTTATTTCTTAATTATCAGTGTGTGTGCACATGTGTGACAGTGCAGATCAGAGGACAACTTTCAGGAGTTGGGTCATCTCCTTCCCCTATGGCAGCAGTTCTTAGCCTGTGGGTTGTGACCTCTTTGTCTGAAGTTGAAGGACCCTTTCATAGGGATCTTCCTAAGGCCACTGGAACACACACACACATACACACATAATTTTTATATAGCATATAATATACATGTATATATTATATATGTAAAACAATTCATAACAGTAGCAAAGTTACAGTTATGAAATAGCTGTAATAATTTTATGATTGGGGGTCATCATGACATTAGGAACTCTATTCAAGGGTTGCAGCATTAGGAAGGTTGAGAGCCACTGATCTATGGATTCCTGGGATTGACCTTAGGCTGTCAGTCTTGTGCAGTGGGCACTTTTCCCACAGCTAATTTTTGCAGGCATTTTTCCTGGATAATTATTGAAAAAAGTTAATCATCAATCAACTAACATTTTGAGACTTTTCTCCAAATTTCCTCAATGTGTTGCCTTTCTTTTATTCAAAGTGGAGTTGAGTGATAGAATGTATAACTAAGTGAAAGGAAAGATTAGAACTATGGCCATTCTCATAAGTCTTAATAAGAAGTATGTGTGGGCATGAAGGGGTGACATTCTAATCTACTACAACTCTTCCATTAAATTAGAAGCCTGTACTGCACCTGTCTCAGGTAGAGTGCTGCGCACTTGAATGATGACTCTTTGCAAAAGCAACTGTTAAAAAGTCTAGGCTACAGGAGGCACTACCACAGTTTGGATTCAGGTTGAATGGAAGCTTTCTTCAGTAAAAGTAGGGACTGAAGAAAAAGGAAAAAGAAAAGCATCAAGGTGAACAGCAAACCTCAATATGGTTTAGACTGAAATCATATGTGCCTCACGAGGAGACAAGCATCCAAAGCTACTGTCCCCAGCCAGCATCTAGGATCTGTGAAAAGATTCTCCTGTGAGTAGCAAAAGAGGCAATGAAGAGAGATCATTGTGGAGCCTGGGACAGGAGATACAGGAAGCTTCCATGTTCTACGTAACCTTATGCCCTTTCACCTTCAAGAAACTGTATGCAAGTAGCCTCTGTTAGCTTCCCTGCAAATGACACCTGAACAGTAATGTGACCCTCTAAGAGTGGTCATGTATACCTTAGAGCACAAAGGTATACAAGGTGGCCATTTGCTTTGATTTTATTATATTTGAGGATAGGGTAATAGTGTAATAAACTACTAAGTTTATAGAACTATAACTGAGGTGAATCACGCCACAGGTAGAGTTTGTCCCAGTTGTAGTCTACACTCCTCTTTGAATCAAGGGAATACAGACTCTACAAGGTGACTGGGAGTGGAGAGGTATGAGGTTTTTCTTTAATTTTGAGATTCTGAAGATATATCTGCACATGATTTGATCATAAATACAGAGTACACCAAAAGCTCAGTGTTTCTCCATGGGAGCCATTTGAAATTTCACTTGTTGAGAAAAGGTTTCCCCTTTATACTAGAACTAATGTTTTTCTTAATAGAAAAACAAAAATAAAAGTCAATAGAAAAATGAATACATGAGAGTTGGAGGTGAGGTTCTATGGGGAAAAAGCTTTGTCCTCTGGGCAAGATAAGTTTAACAATGAGAGAGTTGGGAGTTGATGATGCAGATGGGTTTGCAGCTGGAACAACAGGCCCTGGATCCCACAAAAACATGGTTGGCTGGAAGGTTGAAGTAAAAAGGCAGAAGGGTACATAGCAAAGGCAATAAAACCATAGTGGAAAGACTCTTGGCTCTCAAAGATAGGAAATTGGCAGCATGGGGGAAGGGGAGTACGCCAGTTTCATATACCAACTACTGAACAAATGTTGTTAAATATTGCTTGCTGTGAATTAAACTTCCCAATATAGCTCTGTGCCAAAAATGTTCAACAAGATATGGTGCATGTGCAAAAAGCACTACTTGATTTAATGTCACAAACACATACTATGTAAAGAACAAAGCTCATAAAATTCATACCGTGGATATTTTGTGGCAGCCAAAGTCAGCTGAAGGAGGTGTGGGTGGTGCTATTCAAGGGGTTCATGGGCATATGTGGGGGTGGCATGAACACAAAGCTTAGGTTCCAACTAAGAAAGATAGGTCAGATATCCTTCTAAGATTTAGTAAATTAAGTAACGTTTGTTATCTATTGTATACTACGTCTTGTCCTGGGTCCCATATTTACATCCGTGAACATGCTCCTCAAGAGCTTACACAATTAGTAAAATGTTCCAATAACAGTAGAGTGTTAGAAGTACTAATAGAAGTTCACCCAGAGGCTGGGAAGGTGGATCCGATTTAAGGGTTTTCATTCTTCTTGCCAAGAACCTGACTTCAGTTCTGAGCACCCATAAGGCAGCCCACAGCCTTCTGTAACTCTAGTTACAGAGAATCTGACATCCTTTTCCGGCGGCTGTGGGCACTGAATGAATACAGTGCACCTATACTTACATAGTTACATGCAAAACACTCATACGCACACACGAACAACAATTGTTTTAAAAGAGGTCCACTCAGGTGTTCGGGTGGGTTAATCCAGCCTAGGTTTAACAGGGTGGGGAAAGTATGAAAGCATGTGTGACTGTGAGTTGAATGAAGCAGTGATATAAGCCAGTGTGGAAAGAATTAACTTGGATAGTCATCGGGAGGTATGTGAGCTGGTGTTTATTCAGAAAAAAAAATATTGTAGCTTCTGATAGCACATGAGGAAATGTGGCCTCTAACAAGGCTACAGAGATAGATGAATATATTTTTCTCTTACTTCGCCTTTGATGAGAATTGTTATGTTGTAGGGGAGCTGATTGGTCTTTGTTGACTGGGAAGGAAACACTTTGGATGCTCATGAGGTAGTGTGTCTCACCATCATGGGCACCCACATAGTTGCTATCTCTCCTGAGAATCGCTGTCAGTAGCAAGAAAAACTTTAGTGATGCCATGGATTTTAAACACATAGTCACAAAACCACTATGCTGGCAGAATATAGTGGAATGATTAATAGCATTTTTCTTTTATGTATGTACTCGCAAGAAAGCACGCAGGGTAAATCATTGACTGTCGAATTTACAATCTAGTTCCCATCAGTGGAATGCTGGTGATCAGGAAAACTCCCAATGAAGACTTCTTGGAATGCAGGAGCATTGACCTTTACCATGCTTGTTCTAAGCCTAGGTGTTGGTTCCTCTTTAAGCATCTCAGGTTGGGGGTGAGGAGGCCTCAGGCTCAGGGTTAAGAGATTTTCAGAAAGTGCTTCCTTGTGCACATTAGGACTGCAAATGTCTGCATTATTAGTGTCATTTTGTTTGTTCAACTCACAGAAACATCTGTGTGGGGGGTTGCTGTGGTGAAGCTCGTGTTGGATCCTGAAGCAGTAAGATGTGTGTGTGTGTGTGTGTGTGTGTGTGTGTGTGTGTGTTAAAAGACAGATTGCTAAAAACACCAAATGGTTCATAGAAACCCTTCTATTCTCTCTGAGCCCACGAAGGATGTCACTTAATCTTCGTATCCTGTTCCCTAATTGATGACCTAGTTACCCTCTTATGGTGTTTGGAATCTCTGAAGGGTAACATACAGAATGTAAACAAGCTTTTACGTGCTACAAGTTTGAACTCAATTGAAATTCACGAAAACTACTTATTGCTAGTAAGCATTGTGGAAAGAGAGGCTCATTCCAATGGGCCTGAGCACAGTGCGGGCATCTTCTTTGTTCTGTTCCTTACAATGTCAGAAACAAGATTTCTTTAGAGTTTGTCAGGTTCTACCTGCCTTGCTTTCTTCTGCATCTCCAGAATCATTTAGAATATTAATATTTGAGGCCAAAACTCATCAGCAGAAGACTCTCAGTCATGCTATCTTTCCCTCAGTTGCATGTTTTCTTAGGTGTCCTGCTTCATAGAAAAGGGTTGTGCAAGACCTAGTTAAGATGCCTCTCTTGACACTGCCACAGGAGGCAGAAGATACTTAGTGGGCAGTAAGGAGAGCTCTCAAATAGCTGACAGGAAGTGTATTAGTCAGAGCCCTCTAGAATCTCAGAACTTATGGGTAGTCTGAATAGAGTAAGGGAATTTGTTGACTTACAGTCTTTAGTCCAAGTCCCCAACAATGGTCAGCAGCAGCTGTGAATGGAAGTCCAAGGATCTAGCGGTGGCTCAGTCCCACTAGGCAGGCAGGCAGGTGAAGAAGAGAGGATCTTCCTTCTTCCAATGTCCTTATGTAGGTCTCCAGCAGAAGGTGTGTCCCTGAGTAAAGGTATGTACCACCATGCCTGGATCTGGGACTTGCTTTGTCCCAGATGACCTTGAACTCAGAGATCTCCTTTCCTTAGACTCCTGGGATTCATAGCCACTTTGCCTCAAGATCTCCATGCCAAGATCCAGGTCAGAAACTTGTATCTCCCAGCCTCCAGATCAGGATCAAAGGTGAGCCTTCCAATTCTGGATTGTAGTTCATTCCAGATACAGTCAAGTTGACACCCAGGAATAGCCACCACAGGAAGGAAGCAGAGACACTGGATTCCACCCTCTGTAAAGAATAGGAAAAGAGAAATAATGTCCTCCTGGCTTCTTCAGTGCATTTTGTTACCTCATAAGTCTGTCCAGAAGTTGTTCAAAAGTGTCAGTTAACCTGGGCTCTCTAGTGAGACCATGTTTCAAAGAAAATACAAAATAAAACAGCTAGTGAGATAGCTCAATGGGTAAAGTCACTTGCTGGCTAAACTTGACAACCCGAGCAAAGCAAAGCAACAAAATAAATAGCCAGGCACAGTGCTGGGCACGGAATGCCAGCATTCAGGAGGCTGAGGAGGAGAAGCAAGAGTTTGAGGACAGTCTTGTCTAAGTAGTAAGACCCTGTCTCTTAAAATTACACATACACGCCCAGGTAGACAACGGCCTGTGGAACAACATGCTTAAGTTTTACTGGGACGACTGTGATACGTATCTTACCCATGATTCTCCATCTGTGAGGAAGACACACTGCAGTGTTCAGAAACACAAAGAGAATGTGAAAGAGTGTTACCAGAAATGGACGGGAGAGCAGGCCCAGAGCCTGACTGACAAAACAATGGCTGTGTTTCAACAAGGAAAGATCCCTCCAGCTCCCTTCTCTACTCCTCTGCCTGCAGGGGCCACGATCCCACCTCCCCCAAGTCTCCCGGGTCCTCCTCGGCCTGGCGTGATGCCTGTACCCCACATGGGAGGCCCTCCTGTGATGCCAGTAATGGGCTCCCCTCCTCCTGGGATGATGCCTGTGGGACCGAAGCTCCTGGGATGAGACCACCCATGGGAGGCCACATACCCATGATGCCCAGGTTTCCAATGATAAGACCTCCCGCCCGCCCTATGATGGCGCCCACACAGCCTGGCATGACCCAGCCAGACAGATAAGAGCAGAAGCGCTCTTTATCCTTTTGTATTTCTTGTTGTTTTACCAGGAGATCTTGGTGCTGAGCCTGAGTGTTTATGAGGTGCACGACAAGGAACTTCCTTTCCTAACAGAGGGAATGCTTCTGGAGGAGAAGTGGTACAAAAAAGTGCAGCTTTCACTTACACCGTAAAATGGAAAAGAAAAACTGTCGGCTCTTGGGTTGGGGATTTAGCTCAGTGGTAGAGCGCTTGCCTAGGGTGCGCAAGGCCCTGGGTTCGGTCCCCAGCTCCGAAAAAAAAAAAAAAAAAAACCAAAAAAAAACCAAACCGTCAGCTCTTTAAAAAAATTACACACACACACACACACAGGCACAGATATAGATATAGATATAGATATAGATATATATCTGCAGGCACATAATGTGTATATCTGTGTGTTAAATATAGAGTTATTTCCTAGGTATTTTAATCCCAGCATTAGATAGCCTTGATGTAACCCTTTCTGCTCTAGTCTAGCACTCTGTATCTGAAGCACTCATTATCTGGTGTGGCACTTTGTTTTCATGTTTGTTCCCTAGCTAGATTCTACCCTTATGGGCAGATACCTCATTTAATTAATCTCTATATCCTCAGCACGTAACACAGAGATATGAAGAGAGTGACAATTCATTAAATGTCCCTAATGAGTGGTTGGGTGAATTGAATAAAATAAAATGTCATTTTCTCCACTCGGTATCAGGAGCTAGGAGTGAGTAAGTGAGATTTTCCTGCACATGATCCTACCACAAAATGTAATACATGTTTAGTTGAATTCAGTAGGCATGGGAGGACTTATTATGTATGAGGATGGTTTTAGGGATAGTGGGAGGGTGGCACTGAACAAGTGCAAAGTGCATCCACTTATAAAAGCATCTGACATATAAAATAACAAACACGGAAGCAGAGAAAGATGGTGGGACTAGGTGGTGAGTATGAGCTAATTCATAATGGTTCAGAGAAAGGAGGGGCACAGAGGAAATCACTGTCAAATAGAGCGGCCGCAACCAGCAGAGGTGTTTTGCAAATGCAAGGCAGTAAGTATTTGCAACATTGCTGTCCAGTGCTCCATTCTTGACTTTGGTGTGTTTAGAGAGGTCAGAGTGCACGGTAGTGGTTGGTGGAGCCAACAGAACAAGAACATTTTCAGTAGAGTATTGTGATGGCTCAGTGGGTAGAGCCTGATGACCTGTGTTCCCTGGATTCCTGAACTTAGCGTGCGTGCATACAAACACACACACACACACACACACACACACACACACACACACACACACACACACACACACACAGAGAGAGAGAGAGAGAGAGAGAGAAAATAGACAGACAAGTAAATAGGATAGATGATAGATAAATAGATAGATAGACAGATGGATGAATAGATAGATAGATAGATAGATAGATAGATAGATAGATAGATAGATAGATAGATAGATAAATTTTTAAAAACAATTTAGGTTAAGAAAGGACTCTGACCTCGTAGGTAGCAATGAATATCCTAGTAAGAGCACCAGTGGAAGGGGAAGCCCTGGGTCCTGCTAAGACTGAACCCCCAGTGAACTAGACTGTCGGGGAGGGCGGCAATGGGGGGAGGGTGGGAGGGAACACCCATAAGGAAGGGGGAGGGAAGGGGATGTTTGCCCGAAACCGGAAAGGGAATAACACTTTCGAAAATGTACATAAGAAATACTCAAGTTAATAAAAAAAAGAACTTTAAAATAAGTAAAAATAAAATTAAAGTGGACACATCCAAAAGGCAATACTATATCACACATTTCTAGAAATGCCTTCAAATCCTTCTGCATTTTGTCTGGGATCATTCATGGGGTTTTTTGTTTGTTTGTTTGTCTGATTTGGTTTTGGTTTTTGTAAACACTACTCAAACTAAAGCCAAGGCCTGTCCTTTTTCTTTCTCCTCTCTAATTTCTTCGGAGCGCTGTCTACAGTCTGTCTTCTTACCTGGCTCACCCTGAGCTATGGCTACTCATTTAGGACAAAACAGACTAGAATCTCAAGAAAGAGACCCCCTTTCTCGGTAATTATAATTAGTAAAGGAATATTATTGTAGATTTTTATGGCACATGGCCTAGATCACGTAGTATCTAACATCTAGAGTTGAATCAGAAATATAGAAAGAGATCCAAGATTACTAATGAGCTTCCTGAGTCTGCCAAGAAGCTAACTTGATATCAGGAAAAATTCTATTGCATGGCATCTGTCTGTAATGCTAGCCAAAGAGTTGTATAATGGGCAGTCACAATTGGAAATGACCTTCAGTATGCCCAATTCATTTCTTTGATGTTTCCATTTTTCCCCATCTTACATATTGCAACAATAATAGTAGACATAGAAATAACTCCAATTGTAATTCAAATTTCAGAATGTGGGATTCAAGGTATGGTGGCTTTTCTCAATTGAATGTCGAGGGTAGATGAGTAAGAAACCTAGGAAGAATGAACAAAGTGAGGGACATTGTTCAGAAAATCAGACATGGACACAGCATGGGCAAGACAGTTTGTCCTACTCAAACAGGAAGTTTTACATAATGAACCAAGAACTCAAGTGGATGATGTCCCATTCAGGAAGAAAAAGTTAACTCTTGCGAACAAAAGCCCAGGACCACCATATCTTTGAGCAGCTGCCTCTACTTCCTGAGGCTGCGCCTGTGGTGCTCTTGGCTTGGAATTCCCTGCTGTTCCTTTAACCTGGCTGTGCCACTGACGGAAAGGAAGCTGGCTTTAGCCACTGCATTGACTCTGCTGCTCTTTGTCTATGCCACGTATGTTAGTTATCTCTTTCATGGCTGTGATCAAAACACTGACAACCATTTAAGGGAGGAAGGTTTATCTTGTCTCATGATTTAAAGGTATCATGGTAGGGAAGGCGTGATATCGGGAGTGTGAGGTGGCTGAGCCCTTTGTGTCCACCATCAGGATGCAGAGAGAAGTGAATGCTGGCTGCTCAGCTGGCTTCCTGTCCAGAACCTCAGCCTCTGGGATGGTGCTACCCATATTCAGTTTGGGTCTTTCCTCCTGAGTTAACACTCCCACAGATTTGCCCAGAGGTCAAGTTGACAATAATGATTAATTACACCATGTCCTGGGATGACTTAACCTTTGTGCTTTAATTTCTGCACAGTGTGTTCTACCTCCCAGGATTATCAGGATCATATGAAATGATATAAAATGCTTTGTCAGTTGTGAAAGACTGATTTGTCTTCCTGAGTTCAAAGAACACTAGAGTGGGTGAAAACTGGTGTCAGGTTCAACCCTATTAAGACTCCTATTTTTCCATTATTTTATATATTTTTGCACAATGAGTCTCACTGAGCACTCTCTCTTCTCTTCTCTCTCTCTCTCTTTTCTCTCTCTCTCTCTCTCTCTCTCTCTCTCTCTCTCTCTCTCTCTCTCCCTCAGCTTTACCTGAAGTATCTCAGGCTGACTTGGCCCATCTCTCTTGCTACTAACTTGAATATGGTCTTCTATTTGCAGGGGGGGGGGGAATCAATGGAATACCAAATCTGAAGGAATTCAGTACCCAAAGTCACCAAGCCTGAAATATTTACAGACAAATACACATGCACACGCATGCGCGCGCGTGCGCGCACACACACACACACACACACACACACACACACACACACACACACACACCCCTACTCAGTCTGTATAATGTTACTTGCATGTATGTATGTTTCAGGGCTGACCATTTAGTATCAAATAACCAACTGATGCACTCTTCCCTGAGGAAGACCATTTCTCCTGCTCTAGAAATACTTTTAAAAGAGAGAGAATATATAGAAGGGAATATATAGGAGAGTTTAGAGGGAGGAAAGACGAGAAATGATACAATTAAATTATAATCTCAAAAGCAGAAAAAAAGAGTCACCAAAAAGTAGACAGCATTAAACTCATGGCCTTTTGCTTGGTGCACTACCCTTTGCTTGGATTATGAAAGGGAGCAGTGAGATAATTCTGAGGGAGTAGTTTGCTGATGAGATTTCTCAAAATCCAGATGACAGCACTGCTGCCATTTATGGGTATAGAATGATCACAGTTGTTTTGTGATGATGACTCATGGCCTTGCAGTTGGGAGGGCCTGTGTCGTTTGCTGTAGAATAGCTGCTGCTTAATAGAATAATAGCCACCCCCATCCCTTTTGGGCAGAGGTTTTACATTCAGTATTGCAGTTGAACTCACTTTCATCTCACAATCACTTCCTAACTCTGTCCTTTCAGCAAGCTTCCTGAGGGTCTTTTGTCAGTGTTTGACCTCTGTAATTGCCTCCCAGGCATGGCTCAGGTTCTGTTCTCCTCAGCGGAAATTGCCTTGACCTGGCCATGATCATATACCATTTCATCACTGGCACCTGGGATCTTTCCTGTTCTCACCCAGTTCTTGGTGGCATTTGATTCTCTTGGAATGCCTTTTCACTTCATAAGACTTTCATCTTGGGAGCATTATTCTTGATCTGCCTGGGCCGGTATGTTTTGTGCATTCCTCTTCCTCTGTCCATTGGAAAGTCTTGGTCTGCAGGACTGGCCCCTAGTGTTCTATTGTTGTTGTCTGTTCATTCACAGGGCTGTCATCTTCTATTGTGTCTTCAGTTCCATTTCTGGGTATTCAGAATCAAATCCAGTCCACACATCTCACTTCTTCTCATCGAATTAAAACACCAACTTGTAAAGATTGACACCAATGGTTCCAGGCATCTCACGTTCATGTAAGTTTCCCTACCTTGTTGTATTTAGTACACTTAGCAGGTCTCTCTGGATCTGTAATTTCTATATGGTCATATATATTTCACACTTTTGATAATTTCACAAATTTAAATGCTACTGATTTTAGTCGGCTGTCTCAATTTGTGAAATCAACACTGATAATTGTTTTGGACCCATCAGTGGTGGTTACTAAATTGTAATTCTTTTCCATTTTAAATGTAATATTTTATTTATTATTTATATTCATAAATACATATAATGTATTTTGAGCATATTTATAACCAGCTTTTCCCTCTAACATCTTCTGGATCCCTCCATGCACTCCTAACTTCACGACTTGTCTTTTTCAAATACCCCACTGAATCTAGTTTTTACTGTATATATAGTCATGGGTGTTGGGCCATCCATTGGACCGTGGCTTATCTATTAGAGACTTTTCAGAAAACTCTATTTCAGTTGGCTGCCTCATTTTTGTGAGTCTAAGAAACACTAGGAATTGTTTTTATTAAGTATATCAGTAGCGTTTGCAAAATTATGCAGTAATTCTTTTTCTCATGCATAGTATTACTTAAAATGTTTAGTTATTATTACACCTTGTAAAGCATCATGGGGTTTATAATGTTATTTTGATCCGTGTGTATCATGTATTTTGCTCACTTTCCTTTCCCCGCTTCCATTGCTCAGCTTCATCTTTCTTCTACTTTTTAGCATGAGAATATTTTATTCTCTTGATCATTACATCTGACCACAGTTTTCCCTCTCCCCATTCCTCCCAGTCCCCATCACCAGCTCACCTCTCCCTCTGACTCTTTTGCTTCTACTTTTATGGAACATACATAAGTATGTATGTGTATGTATATATGTATGTATATATGTATGTATAGATAGATATATATAGATAGGTAGATGAAAATATTTAAATTATGATTCAATTTATAAGAAAACTTGGTATTTGTCTTTATGATAATCTTTCACCTTTTCTTTGTATAATGAAAATTAGGTGGCTGTCTTCTTTGTCCTGATAAAAGTCTAAAAAAAGTGGCATCAATTTTCAAAATGTTTTTCTGATGTGACTATTTTTATTATCATGATGATCTCATTAATTCAAACACGGTTGATATTTAAACCTTATTCAATATGTCCCAAAAGAAACTGTGGTTTACTGAATCTCTTGTATTTAATCTCTTGTTAATGACTTTGCAATTCACAAAATTGTCCACAGATGAATACTTTACATTCTTTCTTCCACAATGTATCAAGTGTATATCCCTCTCCATTCCTCTAAATATGACCCAAATTGTCTTATTTCTATAATGATTCTCACTGTCCAAAGTTTGTGAGTCATGAACACATACTCCCTATCTGTCCCTAACTATTAGGTCTCTTGTTCTAACGCATTCCCATATAGGAATAATCTTTCAAAATGGGCCAATAGGAGCTCAGGACTTCTTCATAGCTTTCATGGCTTCTTATTGTTAATATGTTAATACCTAAGCTGCTTGTCATACCCCTCAATCTTATAACATGGCTTTATAATGGAGCATATATTTTAATCTCCATTAATCCTCCCCTCTGGATACAGTAAACAATTCTTTGTTCATAAATACAACACACTTGGGTCGTGTTTCATATTTTGCATTCTGTGCAGAAATAGAAAGCATAGAAAACCAACAAATCAGAGGAGACACAGGGAGGCTGTGTGAATCCTATGGGTTTCTTCATTCCTCTCTCTCTCTCTCTCTCTCTCTCTCTCTCTCTCTCTCTCTCTCTCTCTCTCTCTGACTTCAAATTAGGTTAATACAAATATAACCATTGCCCTTTTAAATAAAGGAAAATGGAGACTTGTACGTAGCAACACAGCTAGGGCTTGAATGAACACTCAGTCTCACAGGAGCCTAGTTCTCTTGGCCAGCTTTCGCCATTCTTCACCCTCTGAGAAGATAACTACGAATTTAGGACACACAGCAATCAGCGCGTATTCAATAAGACAGGGCTAATTGGTACACAAATCCTTCTTCTAATTGAAGCAGCCAAATACAGTTCTAGATATACCAAGACAATGTGGTTTTTTAATGTAAAACACATTCACTGGAAAAGAATATTAATGAGTCAGGTTAAAAACAGTGACAGTAACAGCTTCATGGGTACAGTCTCCTGTTATTCTTATAACTGTGGGGCCCTCATCTGTCCTTTGAGTCAACAGACATGGGGTCACTACTGTAAAGTTGATCTGGAGATGCCAGAGTTTAATGCACCTGCATCTACCTTCTTCCTTTCAGTGGGGTTGTCGACATAGGCAGATGTTATCTGCAATTGCATCTGGAAACGACCGATGTATAGTGTGCAAAACAGGAGAAACTGATAGAACTGAAATGAAAAATTGGATGTCTTAAGACAGCTTGAGGCTAATGAAAGGGTTGCCAATGGCTGAGAGGCACGAGGGCTGGCAAGTCCAGAGTTCAAAGCCTGGTTGTGCTTAGGAGCGCTTGGGAAGCTCGTACCAGGCGTGTTGCTTCCCTCTCATTTTTCTTTCTTTTCTTTTGAGACTACCCATAATAATTATTCGGAGGTTTGTTGCTGCTATTTTGTTCTACTTTATCAGAACATAGATAAACCTGTGTTGCTTAGTAACTGAACAAAAATTTCCCTGAGAGAACCAGCTCTTGTTTTATGGCGGCAATTACAGAAACTGTGATTTGTGGGTGATCTCTTTAAGCAAATTTTGTTTGAATGTGTCTGTTAATTTTTGCAAGAGATATCTGAATTTTTGAACAAAAGTTTGGGAGTTATTCTATTTAAACATGCTTTCTATGGGGAAAGGGACAAAATAGTGAAATAGAAGGCACCTGAAAGCAGAAGTGGGTACTAGCTTATAGGAAATTAGGGAATCAGACAAGCAGCTGGGGAGAAGAGGAGGACAAGCAGGAAGGCACTGCCTTAGAGTAAATTATAAGAACACATATGTTTGCAGAAGTCATAATGGCACCCTCTGCTTTGTATTTTTACTTAAAAGTTAATTCCAATAAAGAATATTGGTGGCCAATGTTTGAAAGTGATATATCTATAAGAAAATTATATCTAGAATATACAAAAATTCTTATGCCACAAACATAAAACAACAAATTCAATTTAAAGCGCATAAAGGACATAAATAGGGCTTTTCCCAAGACAGATATCAATAACTGACAAGCACATGAAACGATGCTTGGCATTTCATTCAGGGAAATGGTGTTCGAACCCACAGGAAGAGAGTGCTTGGCATGCACCAGCATGATGATAACAAGCAGTAACAAGAATATGGGAAAAAGGCTCCTAATCTATTTTAGATGAGACTATTATGAAAAAAAAGACAAACAAATCTTCAACTAGGCAAACAAAATTGTGATATGAGCCAGTACTCCAGTTCTACCTAGGGACTGAAAGCAGAGTCTTGAACAAATCATCATGCATCATTGTTAACGGTAGCATATTCACTGAAGAGAGATACAGAGAAACACACAGGGAAACATGTCAGATTTCCATCAGTTGATGAATGAATGAATAAAATGTGATGTGGCCATTAAATGAAATGAAATAGTAATACATGCTATGACACTGATGAACCTTGAAATCTTTAGGCTATTTGAAAAAGCCAAACACAGAAGATTACATATATTGTTATATTTAAATGAAATCTTCCAAACAGACTACTCTACAAAGACAGAAAGGGAATTAGTATTTAGAGCTAGGGGAAGATAACTCTTCACCCTGGAAGTGAAGGTTGTTGCCCAGTTCTGTGAGCATTCCAAAACTAAGTTACACATTTTAAATGTGAGCGTTGTACAGCATGTGAATTAAATTGCAGCAGATCTGTTACAAACAAAATGTTTGCTGGATCTGTTCTTTTCTTGTTGCTGTATCAGATAGTAGAGACAGGGTTACAGAGATAAGACTCAGAGCCATCAAGGGGCTTGTGATTTAAGGAGACAGATAAGAAAAGGAAAAACTTGGAGAATAAATAAAATCTTAAAATAGGGCCCTGGGTATCTCAGAAATAGTGAATTAAAGAATGCTTCAGCTAGGAGAAAGAATTTAATCTGGATCCTGAAGTGGGAATAAAATTTGAGCTCAATTACCAGAGCTTCAGGGTATGGTTTGTGTCAGTGAAAAAGCAAGGTCATTCCAAGTTGAGGAATCACTGACTGTGAAGGTACCCCCAGCCTTCAGTCACCTAGCACCATCAAAGAACAATGGAGAATTGGATGGTGTCTAGCAGTATGGCGTGTGTTGTGACAGATGAATTTCAAAAACTAGTCTGGATCAGAGTGCCAAGGGGCTTAATTTCTCTAAAGCATAGTATATTCCCTGATTTAGGACTACATGTCACATAGAACTAATGTGGTAAAGTTCTCATGAAGTGACCTATAGCTGCAACTTGGACAACTGACTGATCCTCTCAGGATCATAATTTCCTTAAGTTTAACATGAAGATGAACATGCTCTATTTTAGGCGTTAGTATTGAACAAATGAAACATGGCTGCAACAGACCCTCAGGGACTGGATAATGCAGGATTGATTTTCATCCATTTTCCTGTTCCTCTTGCCTGCATCTGCAACAGTGGCTTGAAAAGCCAAACATTTTCCCAGCTTCCCTTGGAGTTTGAGGTGGACATATGACAGTGACATACTTACAGCTAATGACACATAAACAAAAGATGGCTGAGGGCTTCTAGCAGAGTTTTTCTTTCTTGAAGAAAAGACCCAGGCACTGCTAGTGCTGCCTGCTTTCTGCTAGTCTCTGCCTTAAATGCAGGCGTGATACCTGGGGTTCTAATAGCCATCTTACAGCTGAATTACTGGTGACAACGAAGATGAAAAGCCAACAAAAAGGATGGATGGCAGTGCAGAGAGAGTCTAGTCTTTTGATGGTACCAATGGCTAGATGCCAGCTGCCAGCTACCTTTGGACTTATGGGAGAAAAACAGCCCGCTTACTTGTATGAGTCATTTGTCCTAGGGTTTGTTACTTGTAGCAGAAAGCCTTCTTTTTAAAAATAAAACCAACTGAACTACATCTTCAATCCAAGACACACTCATAACTAATCTAAAGGTTATGAAAGCATTTTGATATTATATGAAGAAAGACATTTTACATGACAGATATATGTTTTCACTTATATTTTTTCTTTTTGTTCAATAAATATTCATCTTTTATTCTTTGAAATCTTCATAAATGTATGCAATATATGTTGACCATATCAATTTCCTACTCTTATTCAATACCTCCTATGTGCCCTGTTACATTTTTATGTATTTATTATTAGCATTGTCATCATAATTATCATCGTCATCATCCATCTTATTATTGTAAGCTGTGCACCCATATTATGTATGCATGTAAATTGCGTCATGGGTCTTGTGTGAAGATCAGAAGACAACTGTGGGTTCTCAGGATAAATGGCAGATTGTTAGGCCACCGGGACTGGAATGTAGATCAGTATACAGAGTGCTTCTCTAGCATGCACAAAGCCCTAGCTTTGATCTCCAGCTCTATATAAAGCAGGCATGATGGCAGCAGACCTGGAATCTCAGCCCTTGGAGGATGGAGACAGAAGAATTAGAAAGTCAAGTTCATCCTCAGCTACATAAAGTTTAAGGTTAGCCTAGGATGCATGAGTAAGACCTCGTTTTCATGTAGGGAATATTAGTGAACAACACAGTTGCACACGATGAACAATGAAAATGGAGTAGGCATGAAGCTGCGGAGGGCAAACTGGTAGGATCTTACTACTGGTTGGACATGGGGCTGGGCACAGGAGTGTGTGTGAGAGAGGGGGAGGAGGGAGAAAAGGGGAGGAGGGGGAGAGGGAGAGGGAGAGGGAGGGAGGGAGAGAGAGACTATTTGGGGTGAAAAATTTTTTCCTGTTTTCTAAAGCAATGTTGAGGCTCTAAGTTGCCATTCACTGTATAGAAATAAAGATAACTATAATGGTTTGAATGACAAATGTACGCCATAGGCTCATGTATCCAAGCATTTGGTGCCCAGTATTAACTGTTTGAGGATGTCCTGAACTCATTCAGAGGTATGGCCTTGCTGGAGGAAGTCCATCATTATGGATGGGCTTTAAGGGTTTACAGCCTTATCTATTTCCAGTTCCCTCTCTGCTTCTTGGTGGAGATGTGGTCTTTCTGCTTTTTTGCTTCTGCCATCACACTTTCCATCCCATTATGAACATTCAGTCATCTGGAACCATACGTCAAAACAAACTTTTCCTTAAATTGCCTAGGAGAAATAGAATTTTATCACAGCAACAAGAAAGTAACTAATAAAGCAATATTAAAGAGAAATGAACGAGTTCCATGTTGGCCACTATCCTTGAATTGGTTGTCACATACCCGAGAGGCCCTCGATGATGGGGGATTGGAACTAGAGATGGGAGTATACATGGGAGGGGGTATCAGTGTGTTCATGGCAGCTAAGGCCTTGAGAGCAGCTGAAGGGAGAGCACAGTGAGAGCGAAACTGGTCAGGGCTGGAAACTTTAAGTACTGGAGAGAAAAGGAAGAATAATCAGCACAGGAGGGAACAGGAAGTGCTCAGTCAGTCAGTCAGAAATATTTGTCAAGCACTGCTGTGCTCAAAGCGGAGCAGTGGGAGAGATAGGCAGCAGAGTGTAGTGCCTTGGAGGCTGGGGAGAGGGCAGGGCTGGACAGCGGAGTCAGATGCTGAAGACAAGTCAAGTGGGATGAGAAATGAGGAGCTTCTTCCCTCGGCTACATTCATCTAAATTCCTTTAACGGGAGTTTATTGTTAGCTGTAATAGCCTGTCTGGAAGATAAATGCTAAATTAATTTGGGAACTGAGTTCTAAAACTCTCAAGTGGCCTAAGTCGTTTAAAAGAAGATCAAATTCTATTATGTGAGATTGAATTGGTTTCTGCAGCTGCTTGTGCAACACTCTTCCCCAGAGATCGGTTTGTCAAATATGCTTTCTGTCCAGTTCTTCCTAGGAGCACAAGGCGTGGTGGTGTGAGAGCAATGCAACTCCATCAAGCCCCTTGGATACCTTGTTCTGTGAATGGAAATCACAGTGCCTGACTCCTGATTCCAGCAGACCTTAGCTCTCTGGCTGTGTGATAAACATCCCATTCCTGCAGCTTTGTCTTCCTTTACTTCTGTTGTTAGCATCGCTCTTGTCTCCTTAAATAGACTAAAAGTTCCTCGGTGGTATACATTATGTTTCCTGCCCACTATTCCCTACAGTGCTAGAGGGATAGTAGTTATTTAATAAGAATTTCATCATGCCAAAGTGCTGTAATCAAGGTGTTTTTAGACAGTGCCCATGCATGTTTTGCAAAATGTACACCTTTTAAAAAGCTAGTGTTATTTAAAAATCCCAACATCAAGAACCTAGATATATAATCTCACGGGCCAGAAAGTGAATGAATAAACTAGCCTGTGCGGATTAATTCTGGGTTGCAGAAGTAAACAGGCAAGAAACAGGTCCAGCTTGAATAAAGCTCAACACCACTTGGCAGCAATCTCCCAGCCCTCAAAGGGGAAGACCGGAGGAATGCCAACAGGATAGGAGATATTTCAAGAATCCATTGCAGTACTTAAGAACATGCACTTGGGAACTCCATGGCCCAGGCAACAACAACAGGTGCATTGAGCCATTTTTTATAAAGTACTCCAATGAACATTTATTGAACTTATATCTTGAGCAGGTACACTTGCCATTAAATATTGCAACTCCTCAGTGCTCAATCTTTCAGTCCTCATCCCTTCTCACTCCACACTGTCTCCTTTGGTGATTTCATTTACAGCCTCTGCTTCAATTATCACTCATAGGAAGATGACTCACAGGCTTGTATCTTTAGATCAGAACATCACTTTGCAATTTGGACCTATGCATCTAGCTGCCAGCTTGACATATCCTGTTTGATAGTTCCCAGACATTTCAATAAAATAATCTTAAAGGGAACTCGTGCTCCTCGATCTCTCTCTCCACCATCCTCTTCAACCACACATGGCTCAAATCCAACCTTCTCTATCTCAGCTGATGACACTTCCATCTATCTTGTTCCCTGAGCCCAACACCCAGCAGTCATCATTGAAACAACCCACTCCCGAACCTCACATCAAGCACCTCAGGAAATCTCAACCACTCTTCAATCTGTGAGATGCAGGCTGATCTATCCATTCATTTCTAGAGTTGCTGTCACAACCCTAGACTTGGACTAGTCTGCTCTCACTTGGCTTTGATCACTGTAAGTTTCCTAACTGGTCTCTCCATTTCCATTTTAATCTCCCTCATGTTTGGTGTCCATCTGGCAACCAGTGGGACCATTTTGAAACACAAATCCGACCACAGTATGCTACTGCATGAAATACTTCAATGGTATATCCTTTGTGTTAGAATAAAGAGCAAAGTAATTTGTTTAGTTTACAAAGCTTGGAATGAGTGCCAAGTTTCTGACTTGGGTTTTTGTTTAATATAAACTATCTTTTGCCAGCAAGCTCAAAGAGAGTTTTTGAGGCAAACAAATTCTTTACAATTATAGCATTTGAGAACGTCAACATGTAAAGAAGGCTTAATTATCCAGATCACTTAAACTGGCTCCTCTAAGTACTATATACTGTATTTATGCCTTCACTCTCCTCAATGTAAATTAACCTTTTCAAGGTGGCTCCATGGTTCTAGCATCTTTCTCCCTTTGAACTTCACTTGTCAGTGTGCATGCTTCAAATATTCTTACTTCCATTTTTGTTCTGTACTTTCTATTACTATTTTATTAGCATATAGTACTCAAAACAATAGGTTTGTCATGACTTCTCATACATATATAATATATTTTGATCATATTCACCCTCTCTTGTGCCCTTCCTTTGCCTGTGGGTTCCCCTTCTCCCAACAAGTTCCTGTATTATTTTCATGTGGTTTTCTTTCTTTGCAAACCCAGTATCATTAGTATTGCTAGAGCATGGCCAGCCTACCAGGGGCTATACCACTTGAGGAAATGTCTGCCCCCACTCAAACAGCCATTAACCACATATAAATCCTCAAGAAGGAAAGGAGCCTCCCCCTTCCTCTCCCTCTCACTCCCTCCCCTCCCCTCCCTCTCACTCCCTCTCCGCCCCCCACACAGCTCCACGAACAAATATTGATGGGACAAATCTCTCTAAGTCTTGTGCAGCAGGAATCACAGCTACAGGGATTTCAAGTATATAACAGATATATTGTATCAGAAAATCATTCTGTCTTCCTTCACCTTTCATATTTCTTCTTCTTCTTCGGTGATGTTCCCTCAACTATGGAATATATATATATATATATATATATATATATATATATATATTCCATTTAGGGATAAGCATTAGTCACACAGTCACTTGTCCTCTGTAATGTGACCAGTTTTGAGGCTTTGTAGTAATTCTACTTCAAAAAGGCACTTCTATTACCAGCACTGACAGCAGCACATCATAAGCAGAAATATTGAGAAAGCAATATGACAGGCACATCAGGATCCTTTTAGGAATTCAAAAGTAGTAGGTTCCCCTCTGGGGCCTTGTTCCCATCAGCTACAGGAGCCTGCTCCATTTGTGGCCCATATACATAGAGCCACCAAAACTAGATATGACTGATGAAGCTAAGAGCTACAAGCTCTTGACCAGATTTCCAGTAGCAGACATGAATTCCCTCCTGTAAAGTGGGTCTCAAATCATATCCGTAAGTGGTTGGTAACTCCAATAATAGTTATGCCACTATTTCACTAATGGCAAACCTTTCCAGATTCGTTGGCAGTGCAGCACATAGAGTCAATCCATAGCTGAGCTAGGGCGTTGGTGATTCTCCTTGCCTCTTCCACTATAGCAGCTTCCATCAAACCTCTGGCCTTTTGAAAACTTCCTTACCAAGGAGGCAGCTTCCAGCTCAGTTTCATCCTGATTTCTCCATGTCTTACAAGTAAAACAAGTGATGTCTTCAGAAATGTTGCTTTATGGTTTTGAAACAAGGTCCCGTTGCGTAACTTGGACTAGCCGTGAACTCATGGAGATCTTCCTGCTTCACCCTTTGAAGTGTTGGAATTATAAGTATACCCCAATTCCTGTGTAAGCATCCCTTCTTTAGTGTTTTCTTTTAGTATTTGTTGAATGGGACACACACACACACACACACACACACACACACACACACACACACACACACCAAACATCTGGGTTAGTTTACATGATTGTAGAAGTTAGGTATGAAAATGAAATTTATAGGGAAATTCATAAGGAAGGGCAGAGAATGGAAACACTTGGACAGATGTCAAATTTCTTCTTCCTTATAAAAATATTCGACTTAGCTGATAATGTCTTTCAATTAACTGGATAAGGCCCAAATGTGTTGATTGACAGTAATGTTCTTAAATTCAATTAATTGTAGATATTAGTCACATGTACACACAATAGGAACAACATCTAATATTTTATGATACAGCATGGTTGTCTGCCAAGCTGACATATAAAATTGATCATCACACCTTTTAAGCCAATATTCATAGCTTAATTCTATCCTGATCAATAAGCAGGAAGAAGGCTTGTTGATGGCAATGCTCACAGGATTTTTTGTTTCGTTATTGCTTTCACACTGCTATGTTCCAAGTGTTTATAAATTCGTGAAACCCAAACTACTGACAACTAAAATAGTCTTTTTTTAAAAATAAACAATGACTTCATGAAATTCATAGGCAAATGGATGGAACTGGAAAATATCATCCTGAGTGAGGTAACCCAATCACAGAAACACACACTTGGTATGCACTCATTGATAAGTGGATATTAGCCCAAAAGCTCGAATTACCCAAGATGCAATCCACAGACCATAGGAAGATCAAGAAGGATGACCAAAATATGGATGCTCCCACTCCTCCTTAAAAGGGGAAAAATATCCATAGGAGGAGATATGGAAGCATGGAAGCAAAGTTTAGAGCAGTGACTGAAGGAACGGCCATTCCGAGCCTGCCCCACTTGTGGAATATATATATTCCCTTTGGGGAAATTATTGAAAGGATTGAAAGAGCTGAAGAAGCTTGCAACGCCATAAGAACAATGCCAACCAACCAGAGCTCCCAGGGACTAAACCACTGCTGAAAGACTATACATGGACTGACCCAGGGCTCCAACTGCATATGTAGCAGAGAATAGCCCTGTTGGGGCACCAGTGGAAGGGGAAGCCCTTGGTCCTGCCAAGGTTGGACCCCCAGTGCAGGGGAATAAGGGGGGGGGAATACCCGTATGGGAGAGGGGGAGGGGAGGGAATGGGGGCTTATGGACAGGAAACCGGGAAGGGGAATAACCTTTGAAATGTAAGTAAAGAAATCTATCTAATAAAAATTATTAAAAATTAGTATATAAAAATGGGTTTCACACCCCATCGCACTGAATAGGCTGTGTTCTCTTGGGACACTCAGCAGAGCAAAGTTCTGGTGACCCTAGCCTCACTCACTCCTTAGATCTTTAGCCTCCCACACACATACCTGGCACATCTACCCTGTCCTTTGCTGTTAAAGTGCTGACCATAGCACGATGCCACACCCATACCTAGCACTGACTTCAGAGCAGAAAAAGGAGCTGTCTGGCATTGCTCACCAAACTGTGACTCAGGGCAAGGGCATCCTCGGGGCAAATGAGTCCACTAGGAGCACTGGCAAGCACCTGCAGTTCACTGGGACAGAGAACACGGAGAAGAGCACTTATATGCCAGCTGCTATACTGACTGCTGCTGACTGTGAATCCTGCATTGGGTGCAGTGGGGGGGTGTGACCCTTTTCTGCTTCCATGAGACACTGTGCCAAAAGGCAGATGACGGATGTCCCTTCCCCCAAATTATCAAGTCCAAGGGTCATGTTGTGGACATTAAGATTGATAAGGGCATGATGACCCTGGCAGGAACCAATGGCAAAACCACTACCCAAGGGCTGGATGGGCTGTCTGAATGCTGTGTTCAGTATAAGAAGGATGGAGCTGACTTGCCAAGTGGTGTTGTATGCTAAATATTGGGGAGCATACTCCCTCAGCCCTTGCCAATGCAGAATTGCATTGCACCCACTGTGGAGGCTGAAATTCTCCTTGATGGACACCATTACTTGAAGTGCTTCCAGTGTAACTGAGAAGGTACGACAGCTGTCTACAAGGCTCTTAGTAACCACCATGTCTATCCGGAATGCACACTGCTGAAGCCCAGCATGATCACCCCTAGCCATGCTTGCACCCAGAAATTTTCCAAAGAGGAGATTGCCATGGCAACCGCCACAGCACTCTGTGGCACAGTGCCCCTGCTGTCCTTGTGGTCACTTTCCTGTCTGGAGGGCAGAGTGAGGAAGAGGCATCCATCAACCTTAACGCTATCAACACGTATCTCCTGCTGAAGCCATGAGCCTTTCTCCTATGGCCGAGCCTTCAAGGCTCTAAAGGCCTGAGGTAGGAAGAAGGAGAACCCAAAGGCAGCCCAGGAGGAGTGTGTCTCACAAGCCCTGGTCAACAGGGCTCAACTGTCAAGAAAAGTATATCCCAAGTCGTCAGTCAGGAACTGTAGCCAGTGAATCTCTCTTCATCTCTAACCATGCCTACTTATCAAAGCTCTAAACTGATCCATCAACACTGCAGGCCCCTGCCTACACACATGCTATTGAAGAGGGGCCCTCAGGCTCTTTCCCATCACTCTTGCTGCCCTGGTGATTGGTGTGCAGTGTTGTCTGTAAATGCTAATTCTGCCATCCCCTCTAGCCCACTACCAATAAAAAAAACTATTAAAGGGGAGAAAATATTAAGTTTCATTTTGGGCTTTTTGCATACTTTGTTCTTATGGGCTCTCCTCACTCTCCCAGCTTTCTGTTCATCTTCAGCCATCCCTCATCCCACCCTCAAAAGCCAGCACTTTCTTTTTTTTTCATGTTACATGTATTCAATTATACTCTTTTGTTCCCTATGGATTTCTCCTTAAGATCTTTTCCCCTTTCATGATTCTCTTTAAATTTTATAACATGCACAGAGATTAGAGTTCATATGAAAATAGCTAATGAATCATGCAGTTAATATGTGGGCCATATGCAGGTGGCTATAATTCTCAGTGTTAGATGGGACCTCAATTGCAAAGTGAAAAAAATGATTAGGACAGAAGAAGAGAAAACTGAGCACAAAGGAAAGAGGAGAACACTTCATGACTGAGATGTGGAAACTCTTTACACCATGGTTGGAATAAATTGTCCATAGGAAATGCTATCAGAAATAACCCACCCTTTGAGGGTTTTTTTTTTTTTATTAACTTGAGTATTTATTTACATTTCGAGTGTTATTCCCTTTCCCGGTTCCGGCAAACATCCCCTCCCCCCTTCCTTATGGGTGTTCCACTCCCATCCCTCCCCCCATTGCTGCCCTCTCCCCAACAATCACGTTCACTGTGGGTTCAGTCTTAGCAGGACCAAGGGCTTCCCCTTCCACTGGTGCTCTTACTAGGATATTCATTGCTACCTATGAGGTCAGAGTCCAGGGTCAGTCCATGTATAGTCTTTAGGTAGTGGCTTAGTCCCTGGAAGCTCTGGTTGCTTGGCATTGTTGTTCATATGGGGTCTCGAGCCCCTTCAAGCTCTTCCAGTTCTTTCTCTGATTCCTTCAACGGGGGTCCTATTCTCAGTTCAGTGGTTTGCTGCTGGCATTCACCTCTGTATTTGCTACATTCTGGCTGTGTCTCTCAGGAGTGATCTACATCCGGCTCCTGTCGGCCTGCACTTCTTTGCTTCATCCATCTTGTCTAATTGGGTGGCTGTATATGTATGGGACACATGTGGGGCAGGCTCTGAATGGGTGTTCCTTCTGCCTCTGTTCTAAACTTTGCCTCCCTATTCCCTGCCAAGAGTATTCTTGTTCCCCCTTTAAAGAAGGAGTGAAGCATTCACATTTTGATCATCCGTCTTGAGTTTCATGTGTTCTAGGCACCTAGGGTAATTCAAGCATTTGGGCTAATAGCCACCTATCAATGAGTGCATACCATTTGTGTCTTTCTGTGATTGGGTTAGCTCACTCAGGATGATATTTTCCAGTTCTAACCATTTGCCTACGAATTTCATAAAGTCATTGTTTTTGATAGCTGAGTAATATTCCATTGTGTAGATGTACTACATTTTCTGTATCCATTCCTCTGTTGAAGGGCATCTGGGTTCTTTCCAGCTTCTGGCTATTATAAATAAGGCTGCGATGAATATAGTGGAGCACGTGTCTTTTTTATATGTTGGGGCATCTTTTGGGTATATGTCCAAGAGAGGTATAGCTGGATCCTCAGGCAGTTCAATGTCCAATTTTCTGAGGAACCTCCAGACTGATTTCCAGAATGGTTGTATCAGTCTGCAACCCCACCAACAATGGAGGAGTGTTCCTCTTCCCCTTTGAGGGTTTTTTAATGTGTCTATACATATCACCAAAAAGAAAATAATCTCCTAAATGAATCCACAAATTTGAGCATAGTAGCATTTAAAAGAAACACTAAGGTCATTATTTTATGTATGTGTAATATATTCATATCTCTCTCTCTCTCTCCTCTCTCTCTCTCTCTCTCTCTCTGTGTGTGTGTGTGTGTGTGTGTGTGTGTGTGTGTGTGCACACATGTGGAGGCCAAAGGAAGATGTCAGGTGTTGTAGTAAATATTATTTGGGCTTTTTTCCCCTTAATTTGACTTAGGTTATATAGTTCCTAAATAAAAGACACAAAAACATTTACATTTATAATAAGTCTTAAATCACTAGAGCTGGACAGATGTCAACCCTCTATGGTATTTTGTCTACATCCCTGTCAATAGCCCTGAGCTATCACTTGCTCAGGATGATATTTTCCAGTTCCAACCACTTGTGATCACCTGGGCAGCTCCTACTCCAACAGGCCAGCCCTCACAGCCATGCCCTCAAGATTCACCTACCCCATGATGACTTCTTCCTTCTCCCTACCCTCTCCCCTCCTAGACCCTTCCTGGTACCCAGGAACCTTGACTTTGCTCCCCTCTCTTTTGCCCAGCCCAGGTTGCAGGCAGCTTTATTAGTCAATCAAGTATACCGTGGGTGGGGGCAAGGTTTACACACAAAAGCTAGTCTACATGAAGTTCTCCTCATCTTAGAGCAACCAGATCACGGGGTGTAAAATTTAACCCTTGAATACAAACAGCATTAGACCAATCCTCTAGAGTGAGGCATTCTTCTCTATCACTTTCTGCTATGTTCCCTTGAAACAAGGTCTCCAGTGAGTCTATAGCTATACTGGTGGCCAGCAAGACCTAATCTTCCTTTCTCTGCTTCTCATGGTGTCACAGTCACAAGCTTTTGATGTGGGTGTTGGGGATGTAGCAAGCTATGTTTGTGTAGCAGGTACTGTTACCCACTGAGCCATCTTCTTCTCTACTAAAGAAAAATTATTAATAGATAAGAATCTCTAAGCCCTGTGCTGTCGTGTGCTTTTGAGAAAAGAGTTGGTAAAGGTAATTATAAGCAGATCATAGCATGACGCCAATGTCACAAGCCCCCATTAATTTAAAGAAAAGGAGTCTTAGACAAGTGCTCAAACATTACTAAAATATATTAGCACAAGATACATGTTGACATTTGTTTGTAATATTCAATAAGGTCTAGGAATGCTGTACTTCCTGTTGCCAGAATGGCTGGTGATTAAATTCTATCAGGAAGACATTTTATTGGGTGGGTGGAGGGACAAATGTAGATGGGACAATAGTCTGTAAAGGAAGGCAGTGGAGCAAATTTGAGTCATCTGAATTAAAGTGTCTCAGGAAGCATGAGACAGTTTCATCATGAGCAGGGATAGCTGGCCCAGCATGGTGACCAAAGGGATGACCCATGCTTGTTTCAAAAGTTCCAGAAAGCATGCAGAGAGTTTCCTCCACCTAACTTTCTCGACCTTCTTCATCCGCTAGCCTCCAGAGACGTAACTGATTGGCACATCTGCAGACCCCATAATCATTGTCTATTTATTCTGAATTCTATGGAAACATCAGTAGCAACAATTTCTCTGAAATGTTTTCTTTGGAGGGAACATTTCCTTAAGTTGAATTCTTCTCTGCCTGAGTGCCAGTACAGTGTGGCTCTCTATTGGGGGCAGGGCTGGTGGGTGTAGCACTGATTGTGGACTCAGACTCTGACTCTCAGATTTATGTCCTACGTCCACGTGTCTGAACTTTGCTTTCTTTGTCTAGAGTATGAACAGCAATGTCAAAGAGATCAGTAAAACAAAAATGGAGAAGAGTCCTTTGTCAACTCTAAGCATATATATATATATATATATATATATATATATATATGCCTATATTCTAAGTGGAGGTAGAAAAACACAGAACCAGAGAAAGACAATAAGCAAAATGGATCAGGAAACTTTGATTTGAGGCTTGGGGCTATTTTGTTGTTGTTTCTGAGCGAAGGCAATGTTCTTTTGTGAGCTGAAAACAATCCTGATCAAGGCCAGGGAAGATCAGTGCTACTGATGTGTCTGGACCCATAAGCTTTGAAGTCAAATTAGACATCATGGAACCCAGTGCTGTCCTCAGTCTTGAAAGGCTTAGAAAATGACCCAACATTACCTTTCGCTCCTCCACAGAAGTCCCCATCTATCTGCTTAGTTCTCTTAATTATGTCTGATTTACCTAAAGCATGAGTCACAAAGCGAAGCAGACACGACCTATGGAAGCATGTGACATTTCATTTGCCGGTTTTAGAACATGACAATGAAGCTGTGAATACGCATCACAAAGGTGTTTGAATACATTTTTTTAAAATACATTATTTTTTATGCCTGCATTAAAAAGTGACCCCATGGTCAATTTTGGTTTTCAAAACTTAGTTTTAAAACTCAACCAACATACATTACTATTGCTGTGGTATGAGTTTAACAAGACTTTGTGTGGCTGTCTCTGACTTTAAGCAGGGAGGCAGCAGGTTGATAATGAGCCACTGAATGAGTAATCAGAAGTTGGTATGGGTCAGAGCTGTATGATAGTCATCTGTATGAGGGTATTTTCCTCCACAAAATAGAATAAAAGATGTTTTTCTGAAATGTAGCTCTCCCTACAAACTATGTCTTTAGCCTCTAATTCTTGCCGTAGTTGATCATATTGCAAATTCTATATTTTCCAAGGTTCACTGGTCTCAAATTACAGCTCTGGTATGCCTACTCCCTTTCAGAAACTCTAGGGAGAAAGTTGTTTTCTAACAGGTGACCTCAGGAGTAAGAAGGTTGAGAGGACCCTCTAGAATGTACCAGAGACCTATGAAGTGAAAGACTCTCAGGACTGAAAGAGAGGGATCCTACATGAAATGCCCTACAATGGGGAGAGGGAAATTGTAGAGCCCACCTCTAGCATAAATACAGGGCATCAAGTGAGGGATGGAGCTACAATCCCACAGTCAAAACTCTGTCCCATAATTCTTCTTGTCTGAAAGAAATGCAGGGATGGAAATGGAGAAGAGCCTGAGGAAAAGAAGGTCCAGTGACAGGCCCAAAAGGGGATCAAGTTCAAGAGAAGGCCCCAAGACCTGACACCATTACAAAAGGGGACCTATTACTGCCCTCCAAAAGACCCAACAAGCAGCTGAAAGAGTCAGATGCAGATATGTGCACCCAACCAATGAACAAAAGATGCCGACCCCTCTGGTTGAATGAGGGAAAAGCTGGAGGAAGCTGAGGAGGAGGATGACCCTGTAGGAGGACCAATAGTCTCAATTAACCTGGACCCCCGAGATCTCTCAGACACTGGATCACCAACCAGGCAGCATATTCCAGCTGAGATTAGACCTCCAACACATATAATGGCAGAGGCCTCCCAAGTCTAGGTTTAGTCAGAGAAGATGCACCTAACCCTCAAGAGGCTCTAGGCCCCAAGAAGTTTAGAGGTCTGATGGGGTAGGTGGGGTGGGGACATCCTCCTTGTGGGAAATCCTTGTAGAGACATGGGGGGGTTGGGGAGAGGAGGTATGGGATGTAGAACTGTTGGGGAGGGGTGGACTGGGAGGGGAATAAAATCTGGAGTGTAAAAATAATTAAATAAATAATTTTTAAAACAAAATTTCCATTGGGGAATGTGGGTTTTCTGAGACAAGGTTTCATATATGCCACACTGGTCTCAAACTCAGTATGTAGCTGAGAATTGACTTGAACATCTGACTTTAGCTAGTTACCTTCTAGCTTGGGATTTCAGGGTATGCATCAATCTGCCGTGTTTTATGCAGGGCTGGGGCTTTAGCTCACCAGGGATTTAACTCAGGACTTTGCACATACTAGGCAAGTGTCTCCCAACTGAGGTCTATCCTCCCCCAGTTTTGCTTGAAAATTTTTAGCTTCTACATGTGTTGGCTCCTTCAGCCATCTTCAAAGGCATCAGGATGGCATTCTTTAAGAATTCTTTCACTGTCAAATCACACTCCTCATTTCTCCTTCTATATTTAAAGTTCTGCATGATCACATTTTACTTATCCAGGTAATTCAGAATGAACTCCCCCACTAAAAGACCAGTTTACTCAAAACCTTAAGTAGAATTGTAACTTACTTTCTCTTTTCTTTGTAATATAACATATTCTTGGGTTCTGAGAATAAGAATCAGAACATCTTTGAGGGTTATTGTGTACACACACACACACACACATACACACACACACACACACACCTTTAAAAATTTATATTTTCAGAATATGTGAAAAGTGATACAGAAAGTTCTTATTGCTTCCTAATGTTAGCATTTTATGTTACCATAGTACATTTGTCACATGAGATAATATCAATATACTACTATTAATGAGATGACACTTCATTAGAATTTTGTCAGGGTTTTCACTAATAACTTTTCTGTGTTTCAGAATCCAATGTAGGACACTATGTTGTATTTAGAAAACTACTGCTCTGATAAAAATATTATAATTTCTATGACAAAATACATTCTTGATTCAGACAACTAATTTGATTCAAAATTTCCCATAGAGACAAAAAGGACAGAACTCTAGACACAAAGATCTTTTATGCTTTAGACATTCTTTATTTTCTCTTTCCTTCTTTTTAATGCACCCATTTCACTATCTGTCTTGTGTTCTCTTAGGGCCTGGGGATGAAGAATGAAGAATGAGATAAAATAATCCCCTGCCTCCGAGTAGCTGACACTTTAAGGGGGTAGGTTAAGGAAAGCACAGACAATGAGGAAGACAATTAGCTAGAAGCAATAATTTGCAGAATGAAATGAAATAATGAAATTCAATAAATTAAATCAAGAAAAGAAGACAGATAAATAAAATGCAAAACAGCAAAGAATATGGAGGATGCTAGGTGCTTTAGGAGCAATTTCAAATAATGTGCTCATTTATACAGAGCCTAAAAGAAGTGATAGAATGTGCCACAGAGGTACACAAGGGAAGATGGTTACAGGTAGAGAAAACAGTTTGAACCCAGGGTCTAAGATTTCCCAATAGGTTGGGGCAAGAACAGAGGCCAGGGTTGCTCAAAGTGAGTAAATGAGGCCAGAATAGCAATCAAATATTGGTCTATTACTGAGAGCATCACTGAAAAGACTTTGGCATTGAGATATATAATAAAAACACACAACAGGAAAGTTAAAAAAAAGACACATGATATATCGAATCAAATCAATTCTGGATGCTGTGTGGAAAAGAAATCCTAACGGGGCATGTGTTCCGGTAACCTGTGAAAGAGAGGATATAGTGGGGATTTTGACTGGACTTGAGAGAGGGGTAACGTTAGGAAAGGATGACTCCATCATCTCTTGGAAGGAAGGTGACATGAAGTTCCTGGTAGTGAGTGTGACTTTGGAAATGAGTGATTGAACTGGGGGTAATTTAGAATGCAGGAAGGATTATCTACATCTGCATGTATTGTTGAAGCCACTAAGATTTAAGACAGATAGGGTATGGCAGAGAATGAAGTGCTCTCTCTCTCTCTCTCTCTCTCTCTCTCTCTCTCTCTCTCTCTGTGTGTGTGTGTGTGTGTGTGTGTGTGTGTGTGTGTGTGTGTGTGTGTGTGTGTTGCTAAAGTACATAGAGAACCAGGAGTTATTGGATAGCACAACGAAGGAGTAGTAAGCAGACTGCAGTGACATCATATTGATGGAGAATGACGTACAAGGAGGACCTTTGATGTGTTCTTGGATTTGGTTTATAAGATTCTTACTGAAATTTTATTGAGTATTATGGCATCGACATTCATAAGAGAATTTGGCCTGAAGTTTTCTTTCTTTGTTGGGTTTTATGTGGTTTAGTTATAAGTGTAATTGTGGCTTCATAGAAAGAATTTCAAATCTCTGAAGAAAGAAATTGAAGATCTCAGAAGATGGAAAGATCTCCCATGCTCATGGACTGGGAGGATTAATATAGTAAAAATGGCCATCTTCCTGAAAGCAATCTACAGATTCAATGCAATCTCCATCAAAATACCAATCCAATTCTTCAGAGAGTTAGAAAGAGCAATTTGCAAATTTATTTGGAATAACAAAAAACCCAGGATAGCCAAAACTATCCTCAACAATAAAAGAACTTCTGGGGGAATCACCATCCCTGACTTCAAGCAGTATTACAGAGCAATAGTGATTAAAAAAAAAAGTATGGTATTGATACAGAGACAGAGAGGTAGATCAGTGGACTAGAATTGAAGACCCACAAATGAACCCACACACCTATGGTCCTTGATCTTTGACAAAGGAGCTAAACCATCCAGTGGAAAAAAGACTGCATTTTCAACAAATGGTGCTGGTTCAACTGGAGGACAGCATATAGAAGAATGCAAATCAATCCATTCTTATAGCCTTGTACAAAGAATAAGTCCAAGTGGATCTTAGACCTCCACATAAAACCAGATACACTGAAACTAATAGAAGAGAAAGTGGGAAAGTGGGCAAGAGCCTGGAACACATGGGTACAGGGGAAATATGCTGAATAGAACACAATGGCTTATGCTCTAAGATCAAGAATAGACAAATGGGACCTGATAAAACTGCAAAGTTTCTGTAAGGCAAAGGACACTGTCATTAGGACAAAACAGCAAACAATATGCTGGGAAAAGATCATTACCAATCCTACATCCAATAAAAAGCTAATACCCAATATATACAAAGAACTCAAGAAATTAGACTACAGAGAATCAAATAACCCTTTTGAAAAATGGGCTACAGAGCTAAACAAAGAATTCTCAACTGAGGAATATCGAATGGCTGAGAAGCACCTAAAGAAATGTTCAACATCCTTAGTCATCAGGGAAATGGAAATGAAAACAACTCTGAGATTCCACCTCATACCAGTCAGGATGGCTAAGTTCAAAAACTCAGGTGACAGCAGATGCTGGCTAGGATGTGGAGAAAGAGGAACACTCCTCCATTGTTGATGGGATTTCAAGTTGGTACAACCACTCTGGAAATCAGTCTGGCAGATCCTCAGAAAACTGGACATAGTACTACCTGAGGACCCAGCTATACCACTCCTGGGCGTATACCCAAAAGATGCTCCAACATATAACAAAGACACGTGCTCCACTATGTTCATAGCAGCTTTATTTATAATAGCCAGAAGCTGGAAACAACCCAGATGCCCTTCAACAGATGAATGGATACAGAAAATGTGGTACATCTACACAGTGGAATATTACTCAGCTATCAAAAACAACGACTTTATGAAATTCATAGGCAAATGGATGGAACTGGAGAATATCATCCTATGTGAGGAACCCAATTACAGAAAAACACACATGTTATACACTCACTGACAAGCAGATATTAGTTCAAATGCTCAGAACACCCAACATATAATCAGCAAACCACATGAAGCTCAAGAAGAAGGAAGACCAGAGTGTGGATGCTTCAAACCTTCTTAGAAAGGGGAACAGAGATACTTACAGGAGGAATAAGAGACAAAATGTGGAGCAGAGATTGAATGGCCATCCAGCGCCTGCTCCACCTGGGAATGCATCCTATGTACAGCCACCAAACCCACACAATATTGTGGATGCCAACAAGTGCTTACAGGAGACTGATAGAGCTATCTGCTGAGAGGATCCGCCAGAGCTGGACAATTACAGAGGTGGATGCTCACAGCCAACCATTGAACTCAGCATGGAGACCCCAATTGAAGAGTTAGAGAAAGGACTGAAGGAGCTGAAGTGGTTTGCAATCCCATAGGAAGAAGAACAATGTCAATCAACCAGACCCACAGAGTTCCCAGGGAGTAAACCACCATCTCAAGAGAACACAGGGATAGACCTATGGCTCCATTTGCATGTGTAGCAGAGGATGGCCCTTGGTCCTGTCAAGGCTCAATGCCCCAGTGTAGGGGAATGTCAGGGCAGGGAGGTGTGAGGGAGTAGATGGGTAGGTGGGGGAGCAATTTCATGGAAGCAGGGGGAGGGGTGAGATAGTGGGGTTTGGAGGGGACATCAGGAGATGGGATAGCATTTAAAGTATACATAAAAAACAAAATTAAAAAATAAATAAATAAAAAGAAAAAAGATTGTAGTGAGTTTATGGAGGAGAGCTGTAGAGAAGATAGTCTCATCAAAAGTGGCTGTAAGAGAAAGGTATTTGATCAGTAGCAATAGGTCCTAGGATTAGCCTGGAAAGTCTGTCCATGTGTCAGAGAAGCAGGACTCCTCAGATGGACATAGCTTCGTGTCTGTCTTTTAAATCCACCTAACATTCCTTGTGTGGATTATTCCAAAATCTTTTGGGTTTTGATCTGTTTTCCAAGTTATCCTTTGTTGTGGCAGAGGAGTGTTGGTTGGCTGGCAGTTCCAGTTCTAGGGGTAAATCCATCAATTGTCTTCCCATTGAGTCCCCTGTAAATTTGGTTAGTGTGAATCAGTTCCCTGAAGCCTGACCACTTCTGTGCGAGTGCCATACAAATCAAGTTGCTGAATTTCTTAGCCTGAAAACCAGACAGTGGCACTCATGATGACCCCAGTAATAAGGCCTAGCCTGAAGCGATGATGTCTGCTTTCTCACAGATTTACCTTAATTCTCTTCTACTAAAGTAAGGTGAAGAATAGAATGCACTTTAACCCATTGTCATCCCTTACTCTTTCGACAGCAAATCCTGTTGACTACAGACTGATAGTTGCTAATATTTGATATCAGGTTTCCATATTTATACAGATATGCTATGAGGAACTATGGAGAAATATGGTTTGGCATATACTTTGGTGGTGCATAGACTGTCCCTTGTTACTTGAAGAACCCAGCACTGGTCTTTAAGGTATCTTGGTTGGCTTCAGGTCAGAATAGTAAAGCCAGGTGGCTAAGAGAATCACAACAGTGATGGCGGAGTTCTCTCTCCCAAATGCCTTGAGTAATTGAGAAGTCATTCTTGACTGAAGTGTAAAGAACAACCAGCTGCCATCAAGCATTGGGGTCCACAGGAATGACTATTTGGCCCCTCTTTCAGTCTATGATCACCAGTGTTATGATGGAGACTTACCACTTTCCTCCCCTGTGAAAGAACTATTTGATTCGCTGTCTGGAAGATGAAAGAAAAGTTAACAAATGCAGTCATCTCAGCTTTTTATACCATCAAGGAAAGGAAAGATAACCATTTAAATGTTTTTTGTCATTCTTCTTCTCCTTTTTCTCCTTCTCCTTCTCCTTCTTCTCCTTCTCTTTCTCCCTCTTCCTCCTCCACCTCCTGCTCCCCATACTCCTCCATATCATCACCATCCTTCTCCATCCTCTCTCCTTCCCCTCCTATGTGGGTTTAGTTTGCATTATCATTGCATCAAAAATCATTATTATTTATGGTCATTCATATTTATAATCCCAACATTCAGGGCACCATGGAAGAATAAAATTGCCATGAGATAGACATGTCTGGGTTACAAAGTGAAGCCCACACCAGTGTGTTTGACAAGTAATAATCTATCTCAAAAAACCAACATTAAGTTTTTAAATTAAAATACATAGTTAAAACTATAATCATATGCCTGGAGAGTAATTAGAAATATAAACATAAATGAAATTATGAGAGAAAACAGTCCAAAGAATGCTGTGGTCAATGTGAGCCTGAGCAGATGGTTAGTAACAGAAAGAAAACTCATATGCTTTTTTTCCTCCAAGTGTCCACAGTCTAGTGATGCAATTTAAGTGAGAAGAGGAAAGATATAAAGGCTACTGAGTTTGTTGGACCCAAATTGGTGATAACTTGAAGAGATATCAACAAAATATAGTCCCCAGCATGAATACTGCTTGCCACTTGGACTTTTATGATCAACATGAGGAGCTGATTTTCATGAAGCTGGCACAAATAACAGGAAGAAGGGTCATTGAAACTTGAAAAGCCATATTCAGTGTTCATAATTTGTATAAGAGCATAGCTTCTGGCCCTTTTGTGTACTGTCTGTGTGTGCTTTTGTACTACTATGCCAGAGTTATGGTGACAGAAACTTTACGACCCTATGAACCATCAGAGTTGCCTATATGTCTCTTTACAAACAAACAATGACAAAACCCAAATTCTTCAGTTTGAGTGCTGAAGAGATAGTACTTTGTTTTGTTTTTGAGATGGCAAATTTGTCAACTGACGTTCTTAGTTAAACTCAGACTTTGAAGTGATTTGAAGATGCAGCTCAGTTGGGAGAGTGCTTACCTAGCATGCCTAAAACCCTCACTCACATAGATCCTCAGCATCAGTTTAACCCCAGAGGTTCTCGGGCTCCTTTTATCTCTCTGTTGCCATGACATTCAGGATATAATTTCTGTCCTTAGTAAACCTCACAATACAACATGGCTTCTGGGACTATAACCGTCTTGTCCATGATCCACACAGAGAAATGGAGAAAATAAAGAGGAAAAAAAAACCTCCTCCTAGACTGTTGGTTCTATTTCAGGGGGCTTTAAAAAGCCTTTTAAAAGTCTTGTGTGTATTTATGTTAAGGTCACTGGCCAGAAAGTGAATAGATAGACACACTTCACAAGAGAAACTGAAGAATAGACTGCTTACTCCTGTGGTCAGTGTACTCTGCTAATAATGTGTCTCTCACACATTAGCCCCAATAAAGAATATAAGATAATTTCAATAATTGTTAGTGAATTAAATCTAACTGGTTCTTTTAGATTGTGTCAAAAATGTAGCATGGGCAGTTTATAAGTTACATATAACTAAAATGAAATGGCATTGATAGTTTGTAATTAATATTTGGAAAAACAGGAGTCAAATACTGTTTGGAGTTAAAACAGCATAGATAACTAGAAACTTAAGTGTTCATGAAGAAGGAACCCCTGACACCATTTGAATAAGTATTCAATTAGGGAGCTAGAAGGATAACAGGAAAACCTTCTGAGGGGGAAATGATAATATAATTCAATTTTCGAAAACAGGAGTCTAATTAAGGATAAGAAAAAAAAAATAGGTCCATACCAAAATAACTAAAGAGCGTCTACTAGACTCTCAAAAGAAGAGGGAGTCCAGTAGAACAATTGAAAGTGGAAAATTTGAAACATTTTCAGAGAGCAGAGTATATGTTTTTATAGCTTTGACTCTTGAAATGATGTTGACATTTTTAGACATCCTGAAAGTGAAATAAAATTAGTAAGAAGGAGAACATCTCTAAAATGGCACACAAATATAGATGGAAAGAGATATTTGCTAAACTGACCACATAACCAACTCAGAAGAAAACAAGCCTAACAGAAGTAACCTTTAACCTCTAAGGAGGAAGGGGACAGTTCACGAAACTTAAACCTTTCCTATTGTTTTGGTGTTTGTAGTGGTGATGGTATAGCAATTTTGAAACTATTTTGTGTTTGCGAGACTGAGCAAATGAGTGACTAGATTAATGCTGTTGGGAGCCAGAGTTCTCACAGTGAGAGAGGAAGGACAGATCTTTGGAATAGGAGAAGAAAAGGAAGAAGCCTGTGGTGTTGGATTGAAATTAGAACATCAAGATGAACTCATCCCCAATGCCGCTCTGTGGAGGTGGCTACAAATAGAAACCCACCCCTAGCACTGGCACAAATCTTGCCAAGATTTTGTTCTCTCAGTCACATTCTTCAGCAAATGGAGGAGGAGAGGATTCTGGGATTGGAGCTAAGGAAGTTTGAAGTAAACAGGTAACATCTTGTTGTGCCAAGATGTATTGCAGTGATCAAGAATGACCACAGGAGATGGCTGGAAAGGCTCCTGCTTTCAAATTTGGAACCATTTTACCCTCAAAATCCACAAAGTAATAGGTTTAACAAATGGACTCTAAGAAATTAGACTCATAAGTCTAAACAAATATTAAACCCAAAGTCAGGGGAAACATAATAAATCAAATAAGCCAAGCTGTCAGCTATCTGACAATGGGATTGATTTGTCCTCTCTAAAAGAATGTCATGAGTCAGACTTGATAGTACAGCCAGTGATCTTAGCTAGTAAGAATGCTGAGACAAGAGAACTGCAAGTTCAGTGCCTGCCTGGGTTACAGACAGTGTTTAAGGCCAATGTGGGCAACACATGGAGACTGTCTCAAAGCAAAGAAATGAACATAAGAAAAATAGAGTCTAGAATATGTGAGAAGCCAGTTTATAGTTATAGAGGTTTATTCCATTATCATCATCATGACAGGAAGCATGGTGGCATGCAGGCAGGCAAGGTTCTAGAGAAGGAGCTGAGAGTTCTACCTGTGGATCCGCGGGCAGAAGGAGAGTGTGTGCCACACTAGATGGAGCTTGAACATAGAAGACCTCAAATCCTGTCTCCACAGTGACACATTTCCTCCAAGACGGCCATACCTCCTAATAGTGTCACTCCCTATGGGTCAAGTGTTCACACATATGAGTATATGGGAGCCATACCTTTTCCAACCACACTCAAGAACCACACAATTGAGTTACAAAAAAAAGCTGATGAAATTAGAAGTGGGGGGGACTAGTTGGCTAGTTGGGGAAAGGAAGAGGATCAGTGGGAGGAGAAGGGGGCAAAGGGAGGCTGATGGGTATGAATATGATCAAAACACACACACACACACATACACACACACACATACATACACACACACACACACACAGACACACACATACACACACACATACACACACACACACACAGACACACACACAGACACACACACACACACACACACATACATACACACACACATACACACACACACATACACACACACACATACACACACACACACACACACACACACTTTGTCAGCGCCTGTGTGTTTTATCCTTCCATCTTGGCTTCTGTCATTAGCAACTATGCATTGAAGCTTTCCCAGTCTTTTGTAATTGATGGTTCATTTTCTTAAATTACTGGATAATAATCTGTAGTGGTAAAGCTTTTCAACGTGATGGAATTTATAGTCTTCCAATGAAAATGGAACTCTGGACATGTCTGTGAAGTGTTATCTGGATTAGGTTAATTAAGGTGGAAAGACTCACCCTAAATGTGGGTGACACCATTGAATGGGCTAGGGTCCTAGAGTGCATTAAACAGAGAAAGTGAGCTGAGCATCACTTTTCATCTCTCTCTGCTGTGCATGTAATGTAACCAGATCCCTCAAGCCCCTGCTGCCATGACTTCCTCACCGTGATGGACTGTACGTAAACTGTGAACCAGAATTTTTAATAGTGTCACACTATGTGTAACAACTTTTTAAAAAAATCAGAAAGGTAAAACATTTGAAGGGGGTTTCTTTGTGTGTGTGTGTGTGTGTGTGTGTGTGTGTGTGTGTGTGTGTGTGTGTGTGTGTGTTATCCTTGATCACAGGTTGAGCATGTGGTACTGAGATTTATTCTCCTACCAAATTGTTTTGTTGTGGGACTGCAGTCAAGGAAATGAAAAGCCTTGGATCCATGTAGAATAGCAACAGCAAAAACAAATGAAAGTAAAGCAAGAGAACCGCACTAAGAGGAGAAATCAGGGATGTCTTGGTGCATCTTGGGAACTGACCTGCACTTGTCTTTGATCTTTAACAACTCAGACCTTCTGTGAATACATTGCATCTAGCCTGTGAATATAAAGTAAAACCCCGAAGGCCGATGGTGGCATTTCCTAAACTTTTCTGTTGGATATTCACTCTACCTTGAAATGGTTTATGTAACCAAGAAATTATCTCTTATCTAAAGGGGTGGTGACTCATGTAGAGGTATAAATACATAATTACTCCTCAGCTTTAATGACATTTCCAAAAAGTGCTTCTGATTTTTCTAAACCAGAGCATGGTGCCCTCCTGACAGCGTTTGTTTTTGCTTGTCTCATTTCCCATCTCCTCCCTGCTAACCATGAGCTTGAAGGGAGCAGAAGCTAGATCTGCCTCACTCATGCCTGCAAGTCTGTGCTCACATAGTAGGCACTCAACAAACTTCTGTTAAGTCTCTTCTTGAAAAAAGTTAATGGAATAGAAACTCCTTACTGGAAGAAACGTTCTCTTTTTCAACAAATGTTCTGGAAGCACTTCATGATTTTCCGTGATTTTGCTTCACTATGTGAGGGCTTTAGGAATCATTCCAGAAATTTCCAGTTTCTGACAAAACCCAGTCTCTAGGCTGATTGCTGGGAAGGGGTGTTTGCAGAGTCGTTCCGCCACCTTTTGGCAGCACCTGGAAACTACAGCATCTCTGTCCTTCCCTCTGGTCTTGAGTAGTGCAAGTTCACTTGCCCTGTAACCTTGGAGTCCAAGTGTCACTCTTTCAACCATTTCAGGAATGGTCATTGAACGCACATTGCTTACCAAGTCCTGTGCCAGGAGCTGGAGTTACAGTTCTGAGAACGGAAGCGAGGCTCTTGCCCACAAGGCGTTTACAGTCTGCTTTAAAGGCGGAGAGGAGAGTTCTGAGTGCTCTATGTCCCTTCTCTCCTGCTTTTAATTCAGTACCAAGCCAAGCGTTGCTGCACTCGGTAGCTCATTTCTACACTCGGGAAAATAGTAACAAGATGCATTTTGCCCTCTTAAGGAGAAGAGCAGGAAAATAAGCGATAGGGTTCTGGTGAGGGTGGGCAAATATGATCAGAGTGGCAGGGGTGATTCATGTGAAGCAGATTTTTCAGTGCTCAGTGTGCCTTTTGTCCAACACCAGGCTGCTATCCAAAGTGTTCAAACCAACGTGCTGCTCCTGAGTTCAACACGCTCACTTCCGAGGAGGAGAAGGTGGAGGAGGAGGAGGAGGAGGAGGAGGAGGAGGGGGGGGAGGGAGGAGGGGGGGGAGGGGAGGAGGAGGGGGCGATGGAGGAGGAGGGAAGGGGGGGGAGGAGGAGGAGGGTGGGGAGGGTGGGGAGGGAGAATGGGAGCTTTCTTTTTTCTGGCATATTTGAAATACAGCAGCTGGGCACACACTCATAATGAGCCCACAAGGACCAGTATATCGCTAGTGTTCCTGCAGGAACAGCGATGGTGAGAAGCACAGGCAGGATCAGCCACCTGTGAACCAGCCAGTGTAACTCTAGGCAATTCACCTGTTTTCTCTTGTATAAAGCGGAAATATCCATGCGCCTCCATTGTAAGATGATGTGCACAGCAATTGCAATTAATGTGAATGCCTGACACATGGCAGGGGTTTCACTTCACTAGGTGATTGTGGAGGGTATTTGGGCTTCTAGATCTGACCTCACCAAAGCTTGCCTGGCTGCTGGGTGGTCCAGGTGATGAGAAGACAAGCAGTCTGGCTCCTGAGCTTGACCTGCACATACAGCCACTCTGCCCATCTAAATGCCTCCATCTGTTTCTCTGGCAACAGAAATCTCAAATGTATATTCTGGGATCCTTGTGCTGAGCCTGGGTCTTAGCCGAATGCTGCACTTGGCTGTTTTATTCCCTAGGAGGAGAGCATACAGGTATGCTGTGGAGATCATTTCTCCTCTCTAGATTGATGGAAGCATTGGAAAGGCATGCTTTCAACAACACGATTGTTTTCACGCAGTGTCTGTGGGAACATGACACACCCCTCAAGAAACAGCAGCTTTCAAAACAAACAGAGCTGGTATGTATCCCAGCTCTACCTCTTGACTCAAGACTGGGCTTTTCTTGATGTTGGAAGCAAGCATAACTTCCTCAAAGAATTGGGGTGGTGGAATAAAGGAGAATACATATATACATACATACACACACATACATATATTATGTACACATATTCATATAAATGTGTATATATGTACACACACATGTATATGTGTGCACACAAGTGTTAAATATACCTCAAGTTGAGATTTAAAGGGTGACGACTCTCACTGTGAAAAGGTTTAGCCATGGCTGTGAAGAGATGAGCATGCTGCAGATGATCCAAGCACACAACAAGCAAACATAGAACATATGGGAGGAAGAGAGGGGAATGGGTAGCACAGCAACAACAACAAAAAAAAGACATGCAAATAATTTCACTCTGGTCTCAAAATGCAGAGTGTGGCATGTCTTCCTGGTAAAGACAACCCTCAGCGGTGATTACCAGAGTCCACGGTCCTCGCACTGCCTGCACCATCTGGGAGAAATGTGCTGATTGAGAGCAGCAGCCACAGCTGTCCCTCTGAGAGTGAGGTTAATGGCAGGGTTAAAGAAAAGGCAGGTGAAACGTGTCTCTCTCTAGTCCATTCCTCCTCCTGCTTTAATGAATGCTAGTTCCAAAAGCTCCCTTTTCCTGGAACTGAGGGCCACTTGCCTTGGAAGACAAATTAAACAAAATTGATATCTTTTCAGATGTTTTCTTAATCAGTCATATGAAAATTCCGAGGGTGGGGCTGACTCAGAGAGAGTCTTGTTCTTCTCTATGAACCATGTTTCAGCTGTTTGGATCTGATTGGGCTTCAAAGTGTATTGGGAAGAGGATTAGTTTGGCAGCAAACAGGGTTGGAGAAAAATTCCTAACTTCACTTAGGGGCTCAGGACCCAAGGTTCCAGATTTGGATTGGATAAGTGGGATCTCAAACAAGATAGATGTTAGGGAGAGTTGGTATTGTACTGGATGGTGAACTGGAAGGCATGGTAGCTGGATTTAAACTACCTCAGATGTGAGGGTTTATGGTACCTATTGTCTGAGGTTTGATGTAAAATTAGCTGGAAACTTCAGTTGTCATGGTGATGCTGGAAGCTTACCAAGTAAATACAAGCTATTTCTTGCTTGTATTGTCAATGTCATAGCAGGAACATTTGCCGTGACCCTTCTATGCAAACCACACAATCACCTAAATGTGGCATTTAAAACAGGCATGTGTACTGAAAACTTGGGCCAATGAGAAGCTCTCTCCAATGGTCTCGAAATTTGCACTGAAGGATTTGTGGAATGCTCTTTAGAAGCTAAACACGGGGGCACAGTGACAAATCCAGAAGAAGCCAGGACTGAGCCCACAGAGGGAATAAACTACCTCCTGCAAACGCACCTATGAACAGGAAAATAATGATAAAAAAAAAATCTCAGGCCAATGACATTCAGAGAATGTAGTGTCTGGAAAGATAAGTAGGGTTAGAGACAAGTAGGGTGAACTGAATAAAAAGGAATAAACAATGATAATACTACATAACTATAACCCAAGGTCTAGATCAAGGAGACATCACAGTGTAAGGATGACGAAGCATGCCTCATACTTAGGGCTCAAAATTAGTCTGGCCAAGAGGGAGGGAGATGGGTGTTGACTATTTCATTTTAGGAACTGTGCCGGATGGCCAACTTGACACAGTCTAAAGACTGATGATCGATTAAGAAAATGCCTCCATAAGATGGGGATGTAGGCAAGCATGTATGTTTTTTTTTTTTAATTCCTGATTAGTGGGAAAGGGCCCAGTCCACTGTGGATGTGCTGGTGGTCCTGGGTTCTAGATGAAATCAGGTTGCTCAACCCATGAGGGGTAAGGCAGTACGTAGCACCCCACCATGGCCTCTGCTCAGCTCCTGCTTCCAGGTTCCTGCCCTCACTGCTGTTGATGATGAGCGGTTATATGGACCTATAAGTGAACTAACCCCTTTCCTCCACAAGTTGCTTTTGTTCATGGTGTTTCATCATAGTAATAGCAACTGTAATTAAGACAGGAATGTTTGATAATTTCCCTCTCTCTGATCTTACCTTGTCCCACCTCGCAGTATTGAGATGTGTGAGACTTGCATCACATATGATTCCCAAATCCCAAACTCTTAACTGCTGGGTCCACTTCATGTACTTGGGAAAATTGAGAATTTCTACGTTACGGTTCTGAGATCTTCAAGAGCTTTGTAGATGGCCTGTTGGTTTGTTTTGTATATAGCAAGTAGGAAAAAGAGAATTCAGAATCACATGCTGGAAGGTACGTCTACATACACATCCACATATTTATGTATGTATGATATCACTTCTGCTCACATTTCACTGGTCATAAGTCAGTCTTTTGGTCCCATGTAATGACAAAGAGTACTAATCCTGGAGACTGGTGCTATGATTTTTTTTAAGAAGGGGAAAGTGAGGTGTTGTAAGCACTCAACACCTCTGCTCGATGCCCCCGTGGCCACTCTAGTCTGTTTTACTGGCCTGGCAGTTCTGTCAACATGCCTCAGTCCTTGTCTTCGGGATCTTTGCAATGAATTTATCTGTGCCTCTTGCTGATGAGAAGCCACCATTGCCTCTGAAAGCTTTTCCTTCATCACATGCAGGACGAGTCTCATCCCATCTCACTGACTCCTTTATCGTCTTCTTTGTACTTCAAAGGCTGGTGCACACTTACCCCAAATTAGATGCTTTATTGTCTGCTCTCCCATTCTGCTCAAAAGTAGTTCCAGATTTGGAATCTGGAACCAGAGACCTTGTACATCTTGTTTTGGGCCGTATTCTCAGCATCTTGAACAAGGCCCAACTCACAGTAGTTGACTTTAAAAGGAACCAAGAAAACAGAAAAATAATGAAAGAAAGAAGTTGTCAAGTAACACAATGCCCAGGAAGGCTGGGGACTTGTTAATGGGCATGCTGGCAAGTTGCAGTAAAATAGTTAATACTTCTGCAACACTTAGTATGAATTTAATCCTCAAGATGTCACTCAGAATGTGACGTGATTATTGGGCTCATTATGTAAGAAAAGAAAGTACAGCATAAGAAAGTTAAACAATTTGTCTAAAATTGTACAGCTCTGCAATGCAGGAAATGCAGGCCCCATGGCCAGAGGCTGAAAGTGATGTTCCCTTTAACCTTGTAGGAAAGGAAGAAGCTAGGCTGGGGTACAAGATGTAGAATTGCACACTGGTCTAAGAATTGGGCATTCTTGGGAGATTTGGAATGTTAGACTGAAACAGTTTACCATTATACTTAGAAAGGGGAGGAGGTCCTTGATCATATAGAGACATGTTTATCCTAGTGATACAAGGTACTCTAATATTCAACTTGTGCTCACCCCAAAGATTAGCCCACACTCCCTGCTTGCCTCCTGATGAAGGTATTATGTGACATAGTGAGGGAAATGAGGACAGAGGATTAGTCAACTGAACCCTCGAGAAAACAAATGAGCATATAATCTTCACAAGAGAAGGCTGCAGAGCAAGCCAAAATCTACCGCTCCCAAAGAGTTGATTGAATAAAAGGTGAATCATCTCCACCTGCCTCCTCATAGCAGTTACAAAATAAAAAATGGAAATTCCTCCCCTTCTCAGTGGAAAAGCACAGGCATTGAGGAAGTGTGTAATACAGACCTCAGATAACAACCACGCTGTCAATCACAAGCTCTCCTGAAGGCAAACTGCTTCTCTGGTTCTTCCTCTCGTCATCTCTAATTGCGTGGATCATAGTGCTGACCTCTTCTTCCCCTGTCACACGTGGTCTCTTCCCTGACTTACCTCATCTAGACATTGACTTCAGTTTCCATCCACAAGCTGAGAACACCCACACTGCATCTCAGGCTCAGAAGTCTTGCATGAGCTCCACAGGGTTATGCATCCCTACTGATTTGACATCGCTGTGTGGGCCGTAGAAGAACCCCCTCACACTTAGCAAAATCAAAGCCCTCCTTTCTAAAGCTGTGCCTGCCCCATCCTTTCCAGCTCAGCACAGAGTACCACTGTGCACTTTCTTAGATCCCAGGTTGGGGAAGCATCCCTGCACCTTCCTAATTCCTCATTCTTTTACCTCCAGTCCTCATGCAGTCCACCATCAATCCCTGCCAGTTTCATCTACAAAGTCTGGAGTCACTTTTCATAGTTCAGGTCTATAACACCTCTTGTCTAGATGACACCAACAGTCTTTACTCTTGGAGCATTTGCTACTCTTTTTGGTATGCCACCAATATTTAAGCAGTGATCTTTTGAAACCCTCATGCAGTGAAATGTATTACTCTGTTAGAGTTGAAGACATCATTATAGAGTATGGCTGAGTTCAAAGAGAGCACAGATAAATAAATACACTAAGTCCCTGCATATGTAAACATAGATTGGTACGTATCATGTGTTTTCTGGCTATGTCAGAGCAATGATGTTCTGTCAGCAATGACAGCATCTGGTACATAGATCTTAGTTTCAAAAGCCATAGCTTAGGAAAAGGCACCCACACTCGTGGAGAAAACAGCTGATTCTGGAACTGAGGAACAATATAGATGACTATACAGCAAAACCCCACAGCATGAGTCTTAATAGTGGGGGAAATTATCAGACAAACCAAGATTAGGATAATTTACAAGGTTGTTGTTCAAATTCCTTCCCAGGGGAGACAATGTCTATCTTTTATGCTAAAGTCCCAATGACAAACCAATATACAATTTCGCTATTCTTTACTCTAGGGAACCAACTAGTTTATTGGACTTCCTTACTGAGCACAAGTGAGGGGCTACTGATGAGGTTTTTATTATTCCACCCTACAACAGGCAACACCTAGAAAGCCTTTATCAGAAAGCCTTCACTCCTGCACAGGGAAGGGGTGAACAGTTAACAAAACCAGCTGGGAGAATTGTTTTGTAATGAAGTACAGCTGAACTTCACAATATGGCTGCTGCTTGGCTTTGAAGACAGTGACTGACAAGAGGGTATATTATTGGAACTCTTCAAAATCTTTAGTTATGGAAAACAAGGAAAGTATCCCATACCAGAAAACACCATGAAAATGTAGTAATTAAATACAATGGAAGGTCCTAAATTTAAACCTGAAACAAGAAAAGGGGAAGGGTAAGAATGAGTGAAATCTATTTATATAATGTGGGTATTTTTAAGATGTTAGAAACAGGAGAAAGGAAGGCAGTATGGTTGTCGTCTTATTACTTACAGGCCTATCATCTTATCACTCAGAAGGCGGAGGCAGGAGGATCAAGGACAGCCTGGGCCACATAGCAAGATCTTGTTGCAAGACACTCAGCCACAACAGAGAAAAACAAACAAAAATCCCCACAAATTTGGGAGAAATTGGGCAAAGGTGTCCAGAAATATTCTTCATTATCTTGGAAACTTTTCTGTAAGCATAACATTACCTCCAATGTTTATTTGTAGAAATGTGATTCACATTACATGGCTGCCTCATTTAAAAGTGTTCTGGTGTCTCCTGCACACAATCTTCCCTAAAGGGGGTGGGGGTCACCTCTAACCCTTTCCTCAAAGGAAGCCACCCCTAAGCTCCTATCTCTTAGCATCCTGCCTTTTCACCATGACTTAACTTTATTCCCTTTACAGCATGAAGAATTATTTGAAACCCTCTTATATATTTACTTTATTCTCAACCATGAGTTCTGTGAATTCAGGTCTCATTTTGTTTGTTTTTCTCATCCCACCATCTTGCTGGCACCAAGTACTCAAGGAGCTGCAAAATTATTTGAGTTGCTTCTGAAATCTTCTTTCTTCCTGAAATTTCCTTCCTTCCTTCTTTCCATCTTCCCTTCCTTCCTTTCTTCAGTCATCCCTTCCTTTCTTTTTCAAAACAGAGTCTTATGTTGCCCAAATTGACCTCAAACCCTCTTTGTAGCTGAGGATGGCCTTGAAATCCTGGTCCTCCAGTCTCTATCTTTTAGTTACTGAGATGGTGGACATGTGTCCATAGACATCACTGAGACTCCCACTTTTCATTGGGATCACAACCCAAGCTGTTAGAAATCAGAAGAGAAGACAGAAAGTGCAGGCCATTGTTGCCAGGGGGCTTGAGAAGTTAGGCATCGTACACAGTCTCTTAAATTCATGCTGCAGACAAAGGCAGTCTCTGGTTGGGAAAGAGGAGCATTTGGAAAGTCAGGGTTTATCCTAAATGACTCAAAAGAGCCTGTAGGCGCTCATTAGAAATACTGATATTCCAGGGCCTGTGTTAATTCTAATTGCTACTGTCTTGGGTTTGTACTCTAGGATACTGGCATTTCTTAGCAAGATCTTTTAGATGATTCTGTTACATAGCCAGGATTGAGAACTACCTGTCTAAGAGGTACTACGGAAGGGAAAGAAGATAAGAAACTTGCACTGAAAGTGAGGAAATTTTTTTTATTAGAAAATCACTCTGGGTAGAGGAAAGGCACACAGTATTTCTAGAGTACTAGATGTAAGACAGACAATCCAGGATAATTGACTATGATCAAAAAGCAGGCAAGATTGAAGATGATTATTCTTGATCTCTCATGGACCTCAAAGTTTCCTGAGAAGTTGACAGGGTAAATGACATGGACAGCAGAGAGTGCACTTCTATAGAGTATGTGGAGCCCAAATGCATCCTTGATTTATTTAGACCCGCAGGGCAAAATTGCTGCCTCGCTCTAAGTGTGGCACTTGCTCTGCTTCATCCAAAATGCCAAGTGCTTTCGTGCATCCATGAGTGTGTACGTTCGTGTGTGTGTGTGTGTGTGTGTGTGATCCCAGCACCATGTTCTCACTGCTCAATAAAACTTAACTTTTTAATACAAAAATGTGATGAAGTGCCACACATATTGTATCCCTGCCATAATTTGGATGTTGAATGGGGGGGATAAGGAATAATAAAATGTATGTATAATTCAGCAAGAAGCAATATTCAGCTGTTATAAGGAATAGAATAATGTTCTATCATCTCCAGGCAAATACCTGGAGCTGGACACCATCATATCAAGGGAAATAAGACAAACTTAAATATTGCCTTTTTACCCTTACATGCAGAGTCTCCACTTACATAAGCATTCATACATACATATGACATGACAGTAGGAAAAGGGAAAAGAAGTATCAGGACAGGGCATAGGAGAGTATAGTAGAAGTGAGTATGGTCACAGCACTTGATGTACTTGAATAAAACTGTAATTATGAAACCCATCATTTCATATAATAATATATGCTAATAATTTTCTTTAATTTTGAAATTTTATCTTAACCTTTTCTTATTTTTAAGAAGTTCGTATATAACTACAATGAAATATGATACCATCTACTCCTTTCTCCTCTTCCATTCTCCCCCCTCCAAAATTCATGTCTTTTTTATTTTTTTAATAAGCTACTAAGACCTGTTAGTGAAACTCATATGTGCATAGAAGGTGGGATATTACTTGATCAAGAAAACCTACCAGGGACCTGGAGCAGATAGCTCACTGACTGCTCTTCCAGAGGTCCTGAGTTCAAATCCCAGCAACCACATGGTGGCTCACAACCATCTGTAATGAGATCTGATGCCCTCTTCTGGTGTCTGAAGACAGCTACAGTGTACTTATATACATTAAATAAATAAATAATTCTTTAAAAAATGGGAATGAAAACTTACCAGTACCCATATCCCCACTCAGGAATGATGCTTCCTCTTCCAGCAATAACCCACTGCCAATAGCTCATTAGTATGGGATGGGGCCTGGAGACCATCTACCTCATCTACACTGAGATTTTTGCTGGCTTGATCAAAAACATCTTTTAGAATTCCATAAGATGTATTTTGATCATGTTCACTCTTTATATCTTCTCCTAGATATAATTCATCTCTTACCCATCCCTATACAACTTCATGTCTTTTATTTGCTAGAATGCAAATTTGCTTTTGATTTTACTAAATAATAAAATTATATGTACACTGGAAGAAGTGCAGGTTTTTAATTTTGTATTAATTACTTGAGTTTCATATAATAACATGTTTTAATCATATTTTCTCCCCCTCCCCACAACTCTCCCAAGATACATTCTGCTTTTTCCTACCCATCCAAATTGTATCCTCTTGGGTTTTTTTTGTTGTTGTTGTTGTTGTTGTTGTTGCTATAGTTTTTTTTTTAAAAAAAACTCATCAATTCCAATCTGTACTATCTATATACTCCTAGAGTGAGGTCAAATTATACAACTTTCTACTTCCCAAAAAGTTCCTTTGTAACCTTCATGTGTTTATTTGATGTTCTGCTACCTCTGATTGCAATTGTTTGCATTAACATAGGTTATCTCCTTCAGCAAAGGGTAGATTACCAGTGGCTCCACCATTAAGGAACACCATTTTCTCCATCCAGCAACCAGTAACAGCCAATAAGTCATCAAGGAGATATGGAGCCTTGTGGCCCCCTCTCCCACCCATGATGCAATGTTGATGGCCTTAATCGTATGCAGGCAACTATTGCCACATTCATGAGTGTAGTGGCTACATAAAGTCCAGGAGACAGTGTTTCTCAGCTCTCCTCCCTATCCTCTAGTTCTTCCATTCATTCTTTCAGCTCTGCCTTCCACTTCAGGTTCCCAGAGCTTTTCTGGTGTTGGTCACTCATTAGTCAGTTATTCTCATCACTTTGTCCAGTTACGAGTGTCTGCACTAATCATCACTCACTTCGAAAAGAAACTTCTTTTATCTAGGTCGAAAGCAGTACTGATCTATAGGCATGAATATAAATATTTAAAAGACAGTTCAACACCATATTCATTTAATAAAATATCAGTATTAGCTTCTCCAAAGGACCTAAGACCCTAAGACCTCCCCAGACATGGGCTTTTGATTGTATTCAGCTGCACTCAGTTTTGTACTTTAAAATGTTCTAATGCTCTGGTTCCATGCATTTAACTGTGAATGACAGAACTTATTTCCTTTAAAAGTATATATCATATTTCATTGACTATGAACTACATTTTCTTTATCCATTCATCAATTGACAGACGTAAAATTGACTCTGAAGTTTAGCTCTTTTGACTAATGTGTGACTAAGTCTTCCAATTTCTGATTTCTTCTCCTTTGGGTGCATTCTATGTTTATTGAATCATGTGGTTACTAGCTGTTTAGTTTGAGGGCCCACCACAATATGCTACACTAAATAAACTAGGCACAAAAGGCAAATCCTGTAAGATTTCTCTCTGAGGTAGAATCATCTCACAGAGCAGGGAATAGAACAATGGTTACTATAGACATGGAAAATACGAGTTGAGAGAGGATAATAGAGACACATAGACCAAAGGGCACAAAGTCTCAGACGGGAGGGATAAATTGTAATCATCTGCTGTGCCACAGAATGACCACTCTTAATAGTAATGTACCATGATTTCAAAATTGCTAAAAAGATTGTTAACATTCTCACCACAAAAGTTAATGAGGTAATAAACATATTAACTAGCTTAACTGTATTTCTCTATCATGTATACATGGACAATTTTAAATCTATTTTTTGTTGTTTGTATATGAGAGTGTGTGCATGTGTATGTGTGTGTATGTATGGGAGAGAGCATTGCTTGTGAGCACCTATAGAAGCCATAAACTCCCTCAGGGCTAGTTACACATATTTATGGGATGCCCAGCTTGCTACATGGGTACTGGGTTCCAAACTGTTGCCCCCATGATTTTTTCAGCAAGTAACCTAAACTTCTGGATTACCCTCCAGTCCTTACTGTGGATAATTGTCATTTGCTAGTTAAGAATCAGCGCATGTTCTCCCCCACTTCATCCCTCGAATTCTCATCTTGAACCCTCCCCCACCCAATCCCCTCCCTCCATCAACCCCCAATATCTACTCTATTTCTCCTTCTCATTGAGATTCAAACATCTCCTCTGGGCCCTCCTTGCTTTTTAGCTTCTTTGGGTCTGTGTTTTGTAGCACGATTATCCTGTACATTATGGCTAATACCCACTTATAAGTAATCTTTCTGGGATGTGTGTTTTTCTGAGTCGGGATTACTTCACTCAGGATGATATTCTCTAGTTTCATCCATTTGCCTGCAAATGTCATGATGTCTTTGTTTTTAATAGCTGGATGTTATTCCATTGTGTAGATGTACAACTTTTTCTTTATCCTTTCTTCTGTTGAGGGACATCTGGGTTGCTTCCAGTTTCTGTCCATTATGAATAAGGTTGGTATGAACATATTTGAGCAAGTGTCTTTGTGGTATGCTGGAGCATCTTTTGTGTATAGCTGGGCCTTGAGGTAGAACTATTCCTAGTTTTCTGAGAAACCTCCAAATTGATTTCCACAGTGGTTATACAAAGTTACACTTCCACGAGCCATGGAAGAGTGTTCCTTTTTCCACATCCTGGCTGTGGCTTGAGTTTAGCGATCCGATGGGTATAAGATGGACTCTCAGGGTCACTTTGATTTGCATTCCCCATGAGTAAGGATATTGAACGTTTCTTTAAATGCTTCTCAGTTCTTACAGATTCTTCTATCAAGAATTCTCTGTTTAGATCTGTATCCTATTTTTAATTAGGTTATTTGGTTTGTTAGTGTTTAGTTTCTTGAGTTCTTTATATGTTTTGGATATCAGCCCTAGCAAAACTGTCCTCTAAGAAGCTTCACCAGCAGCTGATGAAAACAGATGCAGAGGCCTACAGCCAAAGAATAAATGGATCTCCGGGCATCTTGTGGAAAAGGGGGATGAAGGATTGAAGGAGCCAGAAAGGTCAAAAGCACCACAAGAAAACATATGGAATCATCTAACTTGGGCCCATAAGGGCACACAGAAACTGAGCCACCCACCAAAAAGGCATTCATTGGGCAGACCCAGGCCCTCTACACATAAGTAGCTTGGTCTTCATGTGGAACCCCTAACAACTGGAACAAGGGCTATCTATGACTCTGCTGTTTGCCTTTAAATCCCTTTTCCCTAACTGGGCTGCCTTGTCTAGCCTCAATAGGAGAAGATGCACCTAGTCCTACTATAGCAACTTGATATATTATCCATGGGAGGAGAAAAGAAGAGGGAAATTGGGGAAGGGGAGGGGAGAGAGAGGGACCTTGGGAGATGGGGGAAGGGGAGGAGAAAGGGAGGGACCTTGGGAGATGGGGGAAGGGGAGGAGAAAGGGAGGGACCTTGGGAGATGGGGGAAGGGGAGGGGACCTTGGGAGATGGGGGAAGGGGAGGGAAGAGGGAGGGGCCTCGAGGAGAGGAAAAATGTAAATTAATTAATGAATGAAAAATAGTTATGTTACACCCAATAAAAAGGAGTAAACAGAAAAAAATCAATGAATGAAAACAAATTAAATGCATTGATTCTACATCAACTTCTTACCTTCTGATATTCTCAAAACCTCTTTTCCCCAGCCTTTAGTGGTTACAGTCTCTAGCCTTCTACTCTGCAGTTAGTGAAGCCTATAAGTGCAAGACAGTAACTCCTCATACCCACCTGTTTTTCCCTTCTGGAATATTATCATTTTCAACAGAAGGAGTTTCTGAGGCAGAAGCAAAATGGTACTACCTGTCACCTGACCTATCTAAAGGCAGTTGGGGCCAGACTAGGAGGCAGCAGAAAATCTCTGCTGGTCTTTCTCTCTAATCTAGATCCTGCTACTCTGGGGTCCTCATGAATCTGCACCTTTCCTGGGTCTTGGAGTTTTGGTGCCATCTCAGAGGTCTTGCATGCAGCCTTGGGATTACCCAAAGTAGTGAACCGCCTCCCCATCTCATGATAGCGATTGTTTCTTATGGCTTGATCCCCCACTTACCCACTACATAGTTGGATTTCAATGAACTTTTTTTTGTTTTTTCTTTTTTGCTTTTTATTGGATTTATAATTTACATTTCAAATGTTATTCCCTTTCCTGGTTTTCCCGTTCATAAGCCCTCTATCCCATCCCCCTACCCCTTCTTCTATGAGAGTGTTCCCCCTCCCCAACTATCCCCCTTCCTGCCCTGACATTGCCTTACACTGGGGGGGGTCCAGCCCTGGGAGGACCAAGGGCTTCTCCCCCCACTGGTGCCCAACAAGGCCATCCTCTGCTACATATGCAGCGGGAGTCATGGTCAGTCCATATAGTCTTTGGATGGTGGTTTAGTCCCTGGGAACTCTGGTTGATATGGGGTTGCAAACGTTTTCAGCTCTTTCACTCCTTTCTCTACCTCCTCCAATGTGGACCCCATTCTCAGTTCAATGTTTGGCTGTGAGAATTCACCTCTGTATTTGTCATGCTCTGGCAGAGCCTCTCAGGAGACAGCTATATCAGGCTCCTGTCAGCATGCACTTCTTGGCATCAGCAATATGGTCTGGCTTGGTGGCTGTATATATCCCCATCCCAAGCTTATAAAGTTTAGAGTGCCCTGAGTCACTTGCCACTGTGTTTGTACTGCCTTATAGGACTGTAGTTTGTACCAAGCATCTGCTTTCTTGAAAAAAATATGGTTTTCCCTTTTTTATGTTTTTTTGTAAACAGGGATAGAAGTGAGTTTTCTTATAATGAAATGATATTGCTTTAAATCTTTAGCCATAGAACTTTTTAAAAGTAAACAACTGAATGCTTATGTGAAATTGTAATGACTTGATTTTCAGTGGTGAAAGGAAGCAGCGATGTTGCACACCAAATGCTATTGAAGAATAGTGAGTAATTCCATTTCGGGAAGCTCCCTGACTTTTCTAATGAGGTTAGCAGTCTAGACACGTGAAAAGACAATACATTTGGGAAGAGTTTATTTCTGCCAAGTGGTATCACATGTTGATTCCCTTTAGTCTCAGTCTCCTGGAGAGCTGTGAGCTCCGTATGTTAACCAGAACACTGTTACAGAGATCCTTAGGAACATGGCCAAGGCAGGACTTACAAATTAGGGCCAGAGCCAGGGCAGGGCCATGGCATGCCCTGTTTTTGTCTGCGACACAGAAGAGCTGTCTGTGTAGTATTAACTGGCAAACAACATGAAGACCAAAATGTTAAATGCCAGAATGCCTGAATTTTCTAAGCGTGCAAACCCTCTGTCCACATGGATCTGTTGTCTATGGGGAAAGTCAATTTCAGGTCTATTACCCACGTGCTTCAGGCCCCATTACTGTTGTTTGCACTGCTGCTGTTTGGAATGTAGAAGTTTCTGTGTCTGCTGATTTGCTGACAGCAACATTTGGAACGCCCAAAATGGGGAAGACTAAGAACCAATACATTTAATCCGTTGTTTTTTTTTTTTTAATGGAATCCATGGAGTTGAATGACTCTCACGTGTTATTTAATTTAGTCTCTCCCATTTAGCTTTAGAAATTTGAGTCCCCAGGAAGAGAAGTGACTTGCTTAAGGTCACAGAGAGTAGAAGTGCCAGACTACAGTTGTAATTACCTCTTTGTAGCGCAGTACTTGGACTGTAGCTAGTCTTCTGCTCTCTTTCCATTAGGGAAAATGCTTTTGATACAATAGTTAACTGTCATTGAGCACCCATTGTTTCGAAGGTTGGGCTAAGTACTGTTTGTTCATTTCTCATGTTTTAAACCTGCTTCTTGGGCTAGAGTAGTGATGGAGTACTTGTTGCTTATACCAAAAGTAAGGCCAGAAGCAGAATCGCAAATTCAAGAATACAAAACTGCGCACTCCCATTCCTGACAAGATTATAGGCTGGGAAATTTAAGATCAAGGTGCTGGCAAACTGAGAAGACACCAATTTTGAGATCCACATCCTCATGTCTTTTTCCACTTACAAATAGCACATTTTTCCCTCATCTCCATGAGGGCATCACTGAAATTTATTTTCCTTTAAGTGAATTCCCTTTTTTGTTTCCTAATTTATTCACTCAGAGAGCATATGCACAGCTCTCTGGTTTCCCTTCATAGCACTTCAAACAAAACCCCTCCAACCACAACTGTTTTTTTAGTTCAGAAAGTGTGAGTCAGTAGTCAACACCCGTCCCTGCCCTATCTCCATTCTGACAATAGGAAGCTATGAAAACCTCAACTAAATACTCAGTGGTGGCTCCTCTTAGGGTTTGAATCTCTGGGGTCTTCCCTTCAAGTCTAGCAATTTTATCTCCCACCAAGGCATCTCCATGGTTGGTATTGTTGTAAAAGAGAGAGCAAAATTCTAACTTTAAAAACAGTGATCCTCTGAGCTGAGTTTTTATTTTCTAATTCTGAATATAAAATGCAGTGAAATGGCCACATTTACTTTTTTTCTTCTCAAATGGGTGTCCCTACATTTCATTTTGAGAATATTGTTTTCCCTGAGTAAATATCTTTCCTGTCCTCTGAGATTTCAATCTCTGCTTTTGAACAGCTTGCTGGAGGAGCCTGTTTCACAAGCACAATGGCCTTGGCCTTTCTAGGGAAGACAAAGGGCCAAATTAAAGGCACAGCTGGTGACTTGCCACGGGCTGGGCAGGGGAGAGCTAGTTAGTATTCACCCATTTACCTCTGCCCAGTTGGCAGGCTTGCATTTCTCTCTTTTTCTCTTCCCATGAAGGCTGGAAGTAAAGAATCACTAGGTTTTCATTGTACTTTGAGCAGCTGGGGCTATCAGCAAGGGCCTGCCTGGATTTGCCTTTCTTTGGAGTAAAGATGAGTAAGCCCGGAAACAGAATCTCAAAAAACAGGAAATGCAGCAGATAAAACCTAACTGTCAATTCCTCGTGCACGTATCAGTTCTCCCTTACAAACAGCATGCATTCCCTCTATTTCTGGGAATGTATGAGTCTGTTGGGAGATAATTCTCGCTTTGAAAGCCTTATACACAGGATAAGTTACAGCCTTGTATAGCACAGACCCTGTGGCTTACTTCTTCCAACTAGGCAGTACTTCCTAAAAGCCTATTCAGCTACAAATTCACCAAAGGATGGATCCTTTGATGAGGTTAGCATCTTCAAGACCTAACCTTCTGTCAGTAGCACAACCAGCTTGAGACAAGACTTCAACATGTGGGTATTTGAAGGCCATTTTTGTATCTGAACTATAAGAGCCACTAAGGCCAAGACTGCCTGTGTATTCACTGACTTCATTTGTTTTTCTTAGACACTCGAGACAGGTGTAGTTTTCCATACTTTCTTGCAATGAACTTGAGGCTATGAAGCTGAGTTTTAGCCTGTGAAATGTGGATAGAAGTATCATTTGCTACCTCTTGCTATGGCTCAAAATATAGTACTTGGAGTTCCTTTCTTCATCCTCCCTTCGTTTATCACTGAGTTGCATCTTATCCAGAGGAACTCTAAAGCTCTCGGGGATGACAAAACCAATAGATTTGAGGACGAAATCTACTTAGGGGAGCTATTAGGAACATCTGCATTGGGCTTGCACAAGGAAACTATAAACTTTGTGTTGTGTCACTGAGATTTGAGGTTTCTTCATTGGAACTATAGCAGTCAGCCGACCCTGATTAATGACTGTAGCAAACTATGAGAACTCAACTACTCAGCCCGATGACTTGTGGATAGTGGGTACTTGCAAATGTATCTTGAGTACATTCATTCTTGTCACCACTTTAATTTGTCTTGGTTCACATTAACACTTGGGGATATTGTTAGATGCAGGACTAAGGTTTCAGTTTGAGTACTGTTTTATGATACGTTAGGCAGTTAGGTAATTAGTCATTATCTTAATTTTTAATCAGTTTTAAATGGGCTGTTTATTAAAAAAAATGCCACCAAACCTTTAGGACTGAGGTAGATGAGGGGTAAAGAGGGCCCAGTTGCTTAAAACACTGTACAATCTATGTCTTAGAATGGGCATACATTCACTACTCTCACAATTTCAAAGACATCAAATAAACTAACCTAGACTGGGCTACCTTCTACCCCCAGAGGGAACTGGTTTTTCCCATCTTAGACACGATAGTCCTTTGTACCTTACATGAAATAACAACAGTAGCACGCCTCTGAGGTGGGGTTTCCCTTAGGTATTGTGTTAAAGGGTCTTAGAACTTTCATTTTCAGGAAACTCTTCTTTGGGGAGGATCAAATAAAATAGTATATGCTAAGGCTCTTTGTGAAACATTAAAGTACCGAGCAACTGTCCCATCATTAACCATTGTTTTACCAGCAAAGCCCATTTCCTCCTTTTCTGCTCTTTTAATCAGGTAACATAATTTTCTTTACTGATCAGCCACTTAAAAGAACAAGACTTGAAAGGCATATTTGAAATATCTACATTGCACATGTAAATAGTCAAATGTTTGAATTAGATATGTGTGGTGGTGTTCCTGGAATATATGCTATACACTGAAATGGGAGAAGCAAGGCTAGTTTTCCTGTAGAAAGCATGTTCTTTGGAGACACTATAGTAGAATCATTTCCTAACTGTGGGTTGGCTTTTATTTGTAAATAAAGGGACTAGTACTACCTATGCTGTCATATTATCACGGTTAAATGGGTTGGGTTATATCTATAACATACATGATACAACATTTGTTATAGAGACACTATCCTATAAACTACAGTTCCCATGGTGTTTTAATGATATCAGTACAGAATCTTGGACCATAGAGCTGCGGTTCAAGTATTAGCTTTGTTAGACACAAGCTGGGTAATCTTAGAAAAAATATTTTCTGCTCATTGACACTCATTTCTCTCGGCTATAAAGTGAAGGCAGTGATACTGGAGACTGTCTCATAAGATTATTATGAGGAACAAATGATGTAAATCAAATGCCTCCTTTAATCCACAAGAATCACAGTCTAAGACTGGGAGTCAATGCAGGAAGATGTAACAGTAACAAACCCCATGGCTTCCCTGAACGTACAAGCTCGTACCCAGTTCAGTTTGTACATTAGTTATAGTAAGATAAGACTAATAGTAACCAACATTCAGAAGGAACACATCATAATTAGAGTTAAGTGAAGATGGTCTTTCTCCCACTGCATTAAAATATTAGCTCCCCTTTTCTTGATAATGAGACATGACCCATGAGGTCTGAGATGTGTCTCACAGTATCAGACTACCATTATCTTTCTAATGATAAAAGATGGTTGTTGATTCAAAACAATGCCAGTTGTGCATGAGTAACTGGAGCCATGCAAAGTGGAAACATAGAAGAAGGAGAACTGCTATGTATATAAAGTATTTATAAAAGAATGCTAGACACCAGAGAAAACTCCATTAATCTTACCTGTTTTTCTATTAAATCATTTCTGGGGGGAAAAAGACAAAAATGAGAAAATGCTAATTTACTCTGTGGGCTGATGCCCAAAATATTTTGTTCTCTTTTATCCATATGAGACTTGGGAGAGTTCTTTTCCTTTTGGTCTACTACCCTAAGGGGATATCCTCCTTAACAAATATGACCTAATCACTACTTCGATTTCTCAGTTCTTTGATCTCTAAAATTTCAATGACCTTTACCATTCCCTCACTTCAGCCAACTCTTGCCATGTCTGTACCACACTGTCCAATGTAAGCAATGAGATCAAACTGCTCGTTTGTCCAGATTCCCATTACTCGTGGTCTTCTTTTATCCAGTGTTTGGGTCTCTTGTCCCTTCCTTGGCCTCTGTAGTCATCTAATTCTTTTGTCTTCCAACTTATTCCTATGATAGATCACCTCAACCATTTCCTTGGCCACACTCCTTAGACATTTGGTGCCTATATTCTAGCAACCAGGGAAGGTTGACGCTCCAGAACAACTTCTCCGAGTCTCTGACTTCTGTATCCTCAATTCTGTGAGTTGGTAGAGAAAATCACACAAGTCTGAAATATGTGCACTACAATTAAGTTTCCTGAACCGTCTTAATTTCTAGATATTGATCCATTTTTTAAAGCTTTTATGTTTGTTTGTTTGTTTCTCAGGGCAAGCTCTCACAGTATAGCTCTGAGTGTCCTGGAACTCACTATGAAGAGCAGGCTGTACTTGAACTTTGTCTGCCTCTGCCTCCCTGAGGGCTGGTATTAAAGATGCACACCACTACACCCAGCTTAGTTTTCGTTTTGATTCTTTATTTTCCATAGATTCTTTTTTATTATTATTCTTAAACCTTCTACAAATATTCTTGCCCTTTTATACCAGGCAGATGACCCTACATTCTACTTCAAAGAAAATGGATTAGCTTGAGAAAGTTACAAGTTCTTGGCTTCCCCAGACAAAAACAAACCAAACCAACCAACCAATCAAACAAACAAAACATATTGTTGGTGACAGGTTTCAGAACACACGAGAGAAGAGTGCATGGCCAGGAAGCGCTCTTTGAACTTTCATGACTCCTCTTCTTCTAAACTGGTAGCAAAACCCAGAGAAAGAATTTTCTAGCTTCTCCCTGGAACAGTAGACTATATTTTTTGTCCAATCTTATGTGTCTCTGGCTATCCGCATAGCCATCCAATCCAGCACAGAAAGGTGTAAGTTGAGTCTTTCTTTGGGCTTTCATTTCCATATGACACTCCTATGTATCACTTAGAGAACTCAAACAAATTTCTATGATTTTCTCTTGTTAATTTGTCTTTCATTATAAAAACTGAAAATAAGGAAAAGATAGTTTGGATATATTTGTTTCAGGTGTTTGCTTATATGTTTTGTTTTATTTTGAGACAGGGTATCAGTGAGTAGCCTGGCTGGCCTGTACTCACTATGTATCCGTGACTCTACCTCCCAAGTGTTGTCATCATGGGTGTGTGCCATTATGGCTGAACAAGTCCTTAGAGTTTTGTCCAAACTAGACTGATACAATGAGTAAGAGCTGGGACCTGTTGCTAATTGAGAGATCTTGAGTAATTTGCATAAATCCTTGAGCCTTGGCTTTCCCCACAGTGACCACCTCATAGCTTTGTCTGTGGATTGAGGTAACCTGAATAAAGTGTTCACACAAAATACAAAATAAAAACACATTACTATTATTGATGTCATCCTTTAGATCTATTACTCTGGTTGGAATGCCTGGGTCCCCAAGAATTTGCATATAAAAACCTGCTGTCCAAGGAAGTGCTGATAGGCTGTGAGGTTATAACCATCACAGAGGCCTTGGAGAATCCCCTTTCTTTTGACCATGATGGGACACAATGAGAAGGGGCTACCTAGGAAACATGTCCCCATCAGTCTGTGAATCTGTTAGCTCCTCATTCTTGAACTTTCTAGCCTCTGGGAATGGGAAAAATAACTTTATGTTAGCTTAAAGTTACTTTGTTTATGCCGTTTTTCTCATACCATCCTCAGTGGAACATGGCAGTCACTTCGTTGATGGTATATGTCTTCTCTCTCTTCTCCACTATCACTCTTCTGCATTTCTTCCTTGAACTACTACAACACACCCCTTGCTGACAACTTTGTCTCCAGACTGTTTTCAGTCTGTCTTCCATGTGGTAGCCAGAGGGTATTTCTGAAGAGCAAATTAAATCTACCTTTTCCCTGACAGAAGCTCCTAGGTGCTCACCAGTGCCCTCAGGAAAGAATCTAAACTCCTGAAATTCTCTGCTTCTATGACTAAATATATCTCCCCTCTCCTTATCAGAGTCTTTCCAAGTTTTAAGTAAATCATCTTTTTCTGATCTTTTTCTTTTCCTCACCTGGTGAGTCTTAATGAATTTTTCAACCTCAGTTCCCTTCTTGGCCATTTGAGACTATATTAGACCCTTTTATGCTCCTGTGGTACCCTAGAGTTATTCGCACCTATTTCCATCCACCCTTAGCAGCGAGATAGCATGACTTATTTCTCTATTAGTCTAGAACTCTTAGTCCCTGAGTGTATGGAATATGTCTTCTTCATAATGTTTAGCATAGGTTTTGATTCATCATAAATGGTCAATAAATCTTTTCTGGATGAATAAGGAATAAAGGTATAATCTAAAGGTCAATGCCCAAATTTTATCTAGAAATATAGTCTATGCCATTTGTTCTTGGTTCAATGTAAGTTGCAGACTTGTTTAACTCGAGCATTCTGAAATACATAAGAAGACAGCATATAACGATTCTCCAACTTCCTCCGAACACTGCCCCCACAACGTTTTTTGTCTATGAACATCCAGATTCTTTATATTTTGCTTATTTTTATGTTATGCGCATTGGTTGTTTTGCCTGCATGCATATCTGTGTAAGGGTGTTGGATCTTCTGAAACAGCTGGGAGCTGCCATGTGGGTGCTGGGAATTGAATCTAGGTCTACTAGATGAGCAGCTGGTGTTCCAAACCACTGAGCCATTTCTTCAGCCCTGAATACCAGAAACGTAATCACAGAAATTTAGTACCTAGCACAGCACTTAAGAAGCACTGCCATTTGGACCTAGTACCAGAGATAGTCCATTTTTCAGAGTACATTTAAAGAAATGTACTGTGATATCATTTGTGCACTGTCTGGTGTTGAGATATTGCCATGGTTGGAGTACCAAAGGAGAAATCAAGAGTGATTTTTATAATGTTCAATGATGTGAATATTGGTTTTTATAAATATGTGGTAGAGAAATGTCAGAAGTATGTTTAGGGCCATTTCAGAAATTGTGGAAATTTCTGTCCTAATCCCAATCAAAAATCCTTTAAAGACTTTTTTCCATAAAAATCAAGTGAGCATCCCAAATATTGGTATTTAAATTTAAACATTCTAATACAGTACAATCCAAAATAGATTAATTTGATACATGCTGAGGAATGATAGAAGAAAAATATTAAAGGGTTTTTTTCATAAATAAACTATTATCTTTTTATCAGAGGCAGAAAACTTTATGTGTCTGTCTATTAAGAACACTGCAGTTCATAAGCTATGAGTGTCTCAAATCTGACTGAAATACTTCAGGCAGCTTTCCCTGGCATTGTATGCATACTTAGTGCATGGACATGTTGCATGATCCAAACCAAGGTTGCAGTGAGGTCCCCCAATGTATGGGCCAGCAGTGCCAGTCATTATATGTGTGACTTTGAATTGGAAACATTTTATGATTGCCAACTGTTTCAGGACCCTTCCGTTCAGTGGTTTAAGAAGCTGAACTGTGGAATATTAGTAGTTTCTCCTCTATGTGAGGCTGCTTGTCAAGAGTATCTATTAAAGGGACAGTTTCTACTGAATAGGCATCTCTCTTGTACTGTTCTAAAGTTGGAAAAGGAGTCAGTTGTAGGATCAGAGGTTTTATATTTTTCAGTGACCTTTTTCTGTTTCTTCATTGTCTTGTGAAAAAAAATGCTTTTGGACCACCTCTGATAGCTATGTTTTTATAGGCAGGACTGTGAAATTGGACATTCTGGTCAGGTTTCAGGCCTACAGTATTTCTGTTAAAGCTTGCTTAGTGTTTTTTTTTTTCTGTCATCACTTTATTTTCTATTTCACACTGCTTATGGATAAATATAAAAGACTCAGGAAGTGGAAGAATCTTGGCCACACCTCAGAAAAAAGGGGGAGGGCACCTAGTCAGAAATGTTCTGGTACTTGGGACTGAGCTGAACAGGGACATTCTATGAAGCCGCAGCTGGCACTTTTCAGCAAGCTGTGGCTATAGACAGCTTGGAGGGGTTAGTTTATGCACGTGTGCTTGTGCGTATGTAGAGAAAAATCATTTTTTGTTGTAGAGATACACACTCAGTCATTATGTAGATAACCAGGCCCCCACTTCTTTCAGTGCTAAGTGCTTTCTGAAGACTGTGCTGAGGGCTAAATTTTGTTTATGAATGATTTTTTATTTTGGCCAAATTAATAATGATATGAGTGTGTGTGTCTGTATGGGTCTAGATATATAGGGTGCAAAGTGAGGAGTCATGGGGAAAGGGAAAACTTCTGGAATAGTTCTTGCTAGAATATATTGGAATGGCTCTCAGAGCCTCTGCATCGCTGCTCCTAAGGACTGATGCTAAAGGCAGGTGGGGAGAGTGCTCGTCTCCCTTTGGGTCTCATAGCCAAGTTTGACTGCATGGCATGAACTACTCGGACTCCTTTCTGGAAAGATGGCCACTTATTTCAGAATTCAAGGTGAGAAAAGCAGCAACTTAGCAGCTGTGGCATTTCTCGTCACCTCTCTCCATTCCTCTCTCCATTCCTGCCTTACTGGCATGCCAAAGCAGTGTGGGGAAGTCACAGGAGGGATTCCTCTCTCTGAGAAAAACAAAGTACACAGTCAGTTCTGTAGGCTTTATATTAACAACTCAGCGATGTGAACATGAGGCTAGTGGCTTGTCTTAAAATTCGTTAGTGTCTTAGTGGAAACTGCCTGATCCCACAAATCCAAACAATACTCATGTATGCATAGAAGGGAACAGGTACTGGGAGAGTTTAGTGCAGTCATTCTCAACCTGCGGATCATGACTCCTTTGGCAAAAATCTCCAAAAATATTAACATTACAATTCATAACAGTAGCAAAATTACAGTTATGAAGTAGCAATGAAATAGTTTTATGACTGGTTAGTCACCACAGGATGAGGATCTGTATTAAAGGGTCACAGCATTAGGAAGGTAGAAAAGCACGCATTTAGTGCTTTAAAACTAACCCCGACTTGTCTGAAGATGAATTACTTGTCATGATGAAGTACTAAGTTTGGGAAATGTTTGAAAGCAAGCTGGGCTCTATTCTCAGGCAGTTCTGATTAGTTCTTTTACATGTTTTTGTTTTCAGGCCTAGTATTGAAAATGCCTTTCTGTTTCTTGATGATGACTTATAGAGAAAGCTGTTATGATCACCAAGATATATAGACATTAAAGAAAACAGGCATCACTGAGAAAGCTATAACCACACATTATCATTTCTTAGTGCTGCTTTTCTTATGACATCACACTTGTGTGTGTGTGTGTGTGTGTGTGTGTGTGTGTGTGTGTGTGTCTGTGTCTGTGTGTGAGCACCCGCACTTGCATGAGTACATATGGACATGAGAGGATGAGAGGTTAACAAGTGTCTTCTTCAGTCATGTTCTATCTTATATTTTGAGACAGGGTCACTCACTGAACCTTGAGCTTACTGACTTGGTTGAATTGGCTGGCCAATACATTCCAAGGATTCTCATGTATGTGATTCCCTAGTACGGGGTTACTGGTGTGTGCCATTATGCCTAGCTTTTACATGACTTTTGGGGATTGGATGCAGGTAGGTCCTCATGCTTGCACAGCAAGCATTTTACCAACTGAGGCTCTACTTTCGACTGCTATTTGATGACTTAAAGAAAAGAAAATAGCTTGGTCCTTAAAACTTGCTACTAATGGCCACTTTTAAAAGGTCAGAGGAGTTAGTGGTGTTATGGATTCATGAAGGCATTAAAATGGTGCCCTTTCAAAGTGTAGACGTAACCCAAGTGGTGGCTATATATATTTTTTTAAAGGTCAATATTTCTCAAATCATAACACGGTGTCTAATTATTTTAGGAAAATTGGGGGAAATTTAAAGTACATTTACTGAATGTGTAATCTGTGCACTGCTGGCACTGCCATTGTCCACGAACAGGAGTTGTATTAGGTTATTTAATTACCTAGCTCTGGTAGTAAGGAACAAATCACCAGGGATTATTTCCTTCCTAAAAGCCTTCTAAAATATATGTGACTGTTTCTTAAAAGAAGCCTGGTGCACAGAAACGCAAACTTTACAAAATGGGAAGTTTAGTGTGTGGTAAATGTCAAAATATGTTATTCTTCCTTTGAAAAGACTCATCCTGGGGTGCCTTTTTGCCTTTTGCTTTTTGGTCCTGGGGATCAAATTCAGGGCTAAGCACATTTTGTTATATCATTGACTTATAGCCCGACACTCAAGCTTCCTTCCGTGCTTGCTTGCTTCCTTTCTCCCTCTCTGCCTAACTCCTTCCCTCCCTCCCTTTCTTCTCTTCTTTATTTCATTAAAATATATTTTTTATTTTCTTTGCATGAGTGTTCACCTGAGTGTATGTACGCAGGTCATGTGCATGCAGGACACCATGGAGGCCAGAAGAGGCCATAGAATCCTCTGGCATTGGAGTTACGGGTGGTTATGAGTTGCTGTGTGACAGCTACAAACTAGACCTAGGATTTCTGGGAGAGCAGTAAATGTTCTCAACCGTGGAACCATGTCCCTAGTTCAGTGCTCCTCAACCTTCCTAACGCTGTCAACTGTGATTAATACACTTCCTCATGCTGTCGAGAGTCCCAATCATATTTCCCCCAAGACAACATTTCCCTGGCTGTCCTAGAACTCACTCTGTAGACCAGGTTCACCTGAACTTAAAGAGATTCACCTGCCTCTGCCTCCTGAGTACTAGTATTAAAGGACTGTGCCACCACCGCCCAGCAACAGACTTTTTGTGCTACTTTATAAACTGTAATTTTGCTACTGTTATGAATCATAATGTAAATATCTGTCTTTTCTGATGGTCTTAAGGTGACCCTGTGAAAGGGTTGTTTGAGCCTCAAAGGGGCTGAGACACACAGGTTAAGAACCGCTGCTAGCTCTTTCTTCTTGGCTTTTATTTTACTTGCTTACTTACTTGCTTACTTACTTACTTACCTACTTTTAGAGACATAATCTTCACTCAGTTGTTGAGAAGGGTCCTGAACTACCCATTGCCCTGCCTCAGCTGCCTGAGGGACTGGAATCAGGCTTGTAGCACTGGGAATTCTTTCAGCAGTGACCTTGTCTATCATAGTCCTAAATGGGTGGAAAGAGGCTGCTTCTAGCTTGGGATACTATCTGTGCTCTGGCCAAGCTTCACCATACTTAGTCACAACTGGAATTGTGTCTACTGTGATGAGAGCTAAATGTGACTGTGGGCGGCCATGTGGCCAGTAGAGTGACAGCATGCGACAGTTACTCCATTAGTGCTATTTTATACTGACTTGGAATGTTTCTTATATGAGAGTTAAGCTTACTTCTTTTGTGTTCTTTTCCCATTATATGAATTGTTTTATTTTTGTCGCTCTTCTAGATTTTCTAATGACACTTATAATAGTAAAGAGTAAAGCTGCACTTGTGCATATTTTAGTAAAAGTGTTTTAATAGCATGCAATGAGTCCATTTATTAAAAACCACCCCTAAACACGGTGATTTGAAATAACTAGGTAGAATACACTTTTGATTGGGACTGTCTAGTTTGTTTGTTATTTTACTTTAATTTTGATTAGCATGAATTAATTGTACATGTTAATGGGGTAAAGTGTGATATTTGAACACATGCACACAGCATGCACTGATCAAATCAAGGCAATCAACGTTTTCCTCTCCTCATCAGTTCGTTGGGAGCTTTCAAATTCCTCTCGTATGCATTTCCAAAAGCCATGTCCTAGGTTACTGTGAATGCTAGTTCTTCCTAGTGCTGCCAAACACTGCTTCCATGTACATAAGGAAGTCAATATATAGTTTAGAGTTACGTGACCAACAATATCACAGTATAGCGAATGTGCTAATGACTGACGGGATATCACACTGCAGAGTGATTCAGTAAGGGTTACAAGAACAGAGTAAGACTGAAGGAACAACTTCCTTTGGTACATGGGTAGTATCTCATTCATTTTTATAAACCAGTACCTACCATATAATAAGTTATAAATAAATATGTGTCACATTCACTCTGGCTTTCTCTGCTTGGATCATGGTAGCAATCTCCATTTTTACATTTTCAATTACTTTTTATTCATTCTATATCTCTTTCTATGGAAGGTCCTGTGCCACTCAGTTGTGATTGCTATCTTCTGTGTGGTGATTGTTTTTAGACTTCTATCTGGTTCTAGCATCTTCTCTGGCTTTCAAACTGAATCCATCTACTTGTAGCTCAAAGACACATTAAATTGAACATGAACTCAACAAAAAAAAAGTTGTCTTCAATCTAAGGTTTCTCTATTTTGGGAAAAAGTGTCACTGTCTTTTCTAGTCATCCAGGAGAACCCCAAAGAACACTGCCCGTCTCTCATTCTCCACAATCAGTTAAGGAACCAACATCTGCCCATTTTTTTTTCATTCAGTTTAGTTACTTCAATTCAGTCACTTCTCACTAGCCCTATTGTCAGGATTGGAAATGCATCTCAGTGGCAGAGCACTGGCCTTGTATTCAGTAGGCTCCCTATACAACCCTTAAAATACAACCACAAAAGACCCATGATCGTTCTTCTTGTGATACTAACTCAAGACATTGTCACCTGTACTTTTTCTTTCTTTTTCTCATTTCAGACAAATCTCTTGTTTCATGTTTTCTTAGGAATATTTCAATGTGCATAGAAAAATTAAATCATGTAATAGACGTTTTTATTCCTGTCACTGAAGTTAATCATTCATATTTTGAAAACTTGCTTTTTATCTATTTTTTAAAATAAATATTAACTTAAATGCCTTAAGACAAGTCTCTGAAAATTAATCTTGTGTTTCTGATAAGCATATCATTTTCACATCTGATAAACGAATGATTTAATAATATCTAAGACTCTACTCACATCCAAGTTTCCCCAGTTGTTCCCAAGGCACTAGAGAAGTAGGATCCAAATAGAGTGGTCCTATTAAGGACCATTTACTCCACTTTTACTTTCTTTAATCCAGAACATTACCCTTTAAATACCTCCCGAATACTTGGTTTTCTGAGACAATGTCTCATGTGAGTAGATAAGGGCCTCTACGTCACTGTGTAGCCACTAACCTCGCTGTGTAGCCATTAACAGCTTACTTCCTGATGTTCTTGCCTCCACCTCCCAAAGACTGGAATGACAAGGATGAACCACCAGGCTAGGCCTACTCCCATTTTTTGAAATATTGGGATTCTTAAGGGAGAGATATGTTTCCCTGTAGAATGTTTCCCTCTTTTTCTGCTTGCTGCACTGTGATGTGGCTTAACTTGTCCTAACTTCAGCATATTCTGGAAACTAAATAGAATAAGCGCTCACTCTATTCAGGTGAAATTGTTTAAGCAGCAATCCTTAAAGTTTTGGAATTGTGTTCACTCCACCTCTCTCTCTCTCTCTCTCTCTCTCTCTCTCTCTCTCTCTCTCTCTCTCAAATAGCTTGTGTCGAAATTTCAATGAGTCAATATTTTGAGTTTTGACTATTGGAACTACAATCTTTAAGAAAGTGGTTAAGTGGGGTTAGGTTGGAGAGGTGATTTGATGATTAAGCATAGTTGTTGCTCCTCCTGAGGACCTGTTCGATTCCTAGCACTCACAAGGTAGCTCACCACTTTCTCCAGTTTCAGGGGATCTGATGTCTTCTGGCCTGAATAGGCACCCAGAATGCATATGGTGCACAGACATGCATACAGACAAAATATCCATACACATAAAATAAAAATAAAAGTAATTTTTAAAGTGTGGTCGTTCTGGTGAGCTCTAATTCAGGTCAACTCATGGCAGCTCAAACATAAGAAGAACCACTAGATTTGCTTGCAGAGAGAAAAAACCTGTGTGCACATACTGAGAGATGTTTAAGAATTCAGTCTGTAGTAATTTGTTACAAGAGCACCAGCAAACACGTGTATGCTTCATGCATAAAGTTTTGTATATGCATGTTGTATCCCATCGAGAAGTCTGACAGAGAAGCACTGGGTTTTGGAGGAACATGGAATCCCTTCAGAAATACTCCTGCTTTGTACAAAGGAAATTATAGGGCAATATTTTGGTACTGTGTAAATATATCAGTGCTCCATCCTTTCATATTAGTGTAACTTTCATGGATGATTTGGACAGAATGAAATGCTTCATCATTAGCTTCTCTATTTCATCAGTCTTCTGAATCAACTAACTTTTATTCTTCTTGGAGCCTCCACAAGCCTTGCATTGATTAGAAGAAAAGAACCCCTCCCCTTGTAAAAGATTGATTTATTTTTATTTCATGTGTATGAGTAGTTTGCCTACATGTATGTCTGTGCACCACATGTATGCCTGGGGCCCACAGAGATCAGAAGATAGCATCAGATATCCTGGAACTGGAGGTATAGAGAGTTGTGAGCCACCATGTGAGTGCTGGGAATACATCAGTTCCTCTGGAAGAGCAGCCAGTGCTTCTAATCATTGAGCCATCTCTCCAGCCCCAAGACACCTCCCCCTCTCCCTTTTAAATTGACACACCCAAGCTCCTGGGTTAATGGCTTGGCAAGAGTTTTGCTTGAAAGACCCCCGGAGCGGGGAGACCTTCACTCAAGTCTCGGGATGATGCGACCCCCCAAGAACTCACGTGAGACTGTCCTTGCTGTAATAAACATGAGGTTTATTGATAGGAACCAGTGCACTGGGGTCGAGACTCATATCCCACGCAGGGACAGGAGTTTGACCCCCAGTAACTAAGACAAGGGGAATTTAAAGGAAGAAACCTCAACCCCAGCGGGTAGGGAGGGCATCATTGGAAAATGTCGAGAATACCAGTGAATCACTAGGAGGAGTTTCCTGTTTCTCAAGATTGTTTACTTTATGGTCCATCAGTTCCTGGGAGAAGCTTCCTGCTTCTCAAGATTATTCTGTAAGATTTTAATCTAACTTTATGGTCAGCTAGTACAGGTAGAGGGCAGGGTCTGGAATTTGAGGTATTTAGGGCTTTTTTAAACTTCTGACTTCTTAGCTGCATTTTTTATTCTTTCAGCTCAGGTTAGATTACAGTTTCCTTTTGACCATCAGGAAACTTTCCCTGTACACAAGCAGTCTGTACAACTGTCCCGCAGCCCTGCTTACTTTGCTTCATTCCATTCTCCACACACCAGTCAGAGTAAAGGACCACAAATAACGGTGCTCCTCATCTGCCTGAGGCAAATCGCTGTCTTGAATTCAAGAGGGACAGTTGACTTGGCCTTGCATGACCTACCATAGTGCACGTTGTCTTCTCACTCATAGCGTCCATCATGAACCTCCAGCCTCATTGCTCTGCTTGTGACTCCTGCATTGCATCAATAGCCCGTCTCTTTACATTCTTGCTTCTCTCCCCCTAGGTGCTTTAACACCCTTCCACACACACCCCTTCTTGCCTTGTAGTCTTTACACTAGACCACAACAAGGGTCTGGCTCTGCTCACCTCCTACCACACCCTGATTTTCATTTGTTAATAGTGTTTCAGCTGTAACTGAACAATGATTTGTGTCACCATTGGTTCAATGTTACTTTACCTAACAGGACAGTAAGCTTAGAATGACAGAGCTGGTGTTTGCATTGTTATTTTATCCTTTGTGACTTTCAATAGTTAGAATAGGATAGGAACGAATTCACAGTTAAAGCAGAATTGAGTGCAATAAACTGGAGTTATGGATGTGGATGTAATTGTGTCGCTGTGAGGGTTTGTACAAGGATGCAGATACATGCCCGCTTGACATACAGCTAATGCTAGACAGATGTTGCATAGATGTGGAGAGGCAAGTTTGTGCCTGTATGAGACAATAAATGTAATAAATGCAACAAAATATCAGACATCTAAAGGTAACTTTATGTTACTACAATATTTGTTCTAAAGTCCTGTCATCTACACAAAAGGCCTTTTCTCCTGGCAATAGAAACTTCTGATTAACTATATAAATTCTTCTATGCAATTTTCAGGTTGTATGAAAGTAGTTCGTTGAAGGCAGGGATTAAATTAAAGAGCAGGCATTGTGTTTGTTGGCTCTTCCATGGCTGAGATGTATTTTGAAGGCTCAGATTCTGCTCCTGAAATAGATATTCTGGGCTGACTATGTAAAGATACCCAATAGCAGGAGAGTGTGAATCAAATTCCTATTTTAAGGTATGGTAAAGATCTCTGAGATGTAGGTTGAAAACTTGTGAAAACTGGTGCTTTCCTTGGCCCTCTAATCATTAGTGTCTAATGGGGTCTTTAAAAATGCTGGCAGAGCAGGCTTGGGGGAGTCACTACAGAATATGACTGATCCGAGCGTCTTTGTGAGGAGCCCTGAATCAAAGTTTGTAGTTGCCTGTGCTTTGAATCCCTCCCTCCAGCGGTCCAGTGATGCCACGCTGGTGGCGTTGACCCTGGGGTCATTCTTTTTTAAACAATTATGTTTAATTTGTGAATGTGATTTCCAAATGCAAAAGCTCCCCTGCCTTCCCTGGGTCTCCCTCTGTGGAAGAATGTGTGAATTCACACGCATCCTGTTCTAACTGTGCAGGGGAAAATTCCAGTCAGGAGACATTGTCCCACATCCTGGCTATCTGGGCAAGTAATGAACTGATAATACAAAACGAGGGCTCATAGCCACCAGCCTCCTTTTCTGACTGAAAAAGTATCTTAGGTTCTTATCCACTCCTAGGTTTTGTTTTTCCGACCAGATTGGGCTAAAAGTAAGACAGGGGGGTGAAGGCTCGTACTTCTGTTTGTTAATCTTTCTCCTCCTATCTTTTTTAAAGCAGTCCTCTTTTCTCCCCCTCTCTTTTGCCTCAATAGAAAGAGAAAAAAGTTTTGTCAGCACCCCTGTTTCCTTTGTTGGTTGCTTTTTCTCAGAAGTCTTTCTCCGCTTTTATCCTCATCGCAGTCATGCATGAGAGAACAGTTGTGCGCTGTTGTCTGGCTGCTGTGCTAGTTTTGAATCAGTGGGACTCCCTCTTTGTTCTCTGTAGTTTCCGAACACCGAAAGGTAAAAGAGTAGAAGCAGGGATTGGGGCTCTTGAGAAGAGAAACCTAGATTGATTTAGATTGAATTCATTTTGGGGCCCACGGCAGTAATAATTGAGGAGTTGCAGGGAGCAGAGCTGCCAGAGTTTACTTTCCTTACCTAGAACGTTTTGCTGACCCGGTGTCTCCGGCAAGAATGCGTTTTAGCCATATGCTTCCACTGTTCGGGATTCTAGGAATCTGCTCGGTGATTAAGGAGGGCTGTTCACTTCCCACTTGGGTCTGAGTCTTTGTAGCAGTTGCTTTAGCATACAAACACTGTCTACCTGAGGTGACGCCTGCCTGGGCTTTCCAAAGGACTTCATGGTAAGATGATTTTAAAATTCTACAAAAAAAGATTTGCCTACATCTGCGCCAAAAGAAAGCTTTTGTCTCTACATTCTTACTTTTGCAAAAGAAAAAAAAATTAGGCATTCAGAAGTGAAACTTGAACTTCGGATGGATGTGAGGGCTTCATCCTTACAAAACAGCCCCTTTCTGATCTGGTTATCCGACATGGGCTTGCTACGGGTTGTCATGGTGATAGTGTAGGCCTGAACATTTTCACAGGCTCAAACTATGAAGTTTTTTGAAAACTGTTTTGATTAATTTTTCCTTCACTCCAACTTCTCTCTCACTTCAACTGTTTCTTCTTTTGTTTCACCCTTGATTTATGGCAGGTTGCTGTCATTTAAATAGATGTGCATTTTGAAATTCCTCCTTTCTTTACTAATGCAAAGAAAAAAATAACCCATGCAAGTCATGCTCAAAGAGTTGCTTATTGTTGCTTGCTGGATTTCGACTCTCTGTGGTTGTCGGGCCTAATTCAAAGTAATTCAGGCTCCACAGTGGGGGCAGTGCATAGCTCCACAGGAAATTATGATAGCAAAAGTCTTCCTGTCGAGCTGCGCACTTGGCACTACAAAGTGCCTTGGGCTGCAGCTACCTGAATAGGGTTGAATTAGACCAGACAACCGCATCATCCCACTTCTTAATCTATTAGAGCGATATACAAGTGGCAATTGTTGATTGCAAAAATGGGATTAAGAGGCTCTTCAAGTGAATTGATTTTCTTGTGAGAACAAAAAGAGGAAAGAGAAGCCTTCGTTTGAATCACACAGCCAGAAAGTTTCATGAATGGGTTCCACTCCAAATGTTAGAATTCAAGCAATCAGTGAGTCCCCATGGGGTGTGCAGGTGAGAGAAATAAACTGCTCAAAAATAGCAAAGTATGTGCTAAACCCGAGTTTAAGGCATCTGCTTTGCAAAACTCCTCAGAATAAAGGAGCCCTTAGAAAGATATCTAATAATGTGACACAGACAAATGGTTCACAGTGTTGGCTCTTTGGCCTGACACACTACAGTGTGCTTCTGTCAAGTTTGTTAGAGACAGGTGAGTTATATACATTTCTTTTTCAGTCCAGTCTCTCATCTGTCCATCATGATGCCCCCCAACCCCCCACACCATTAGCAGGTCTATGTTCTCCATTGGGAAGCGTCCCCCATGAACGAGGTGTCTTGAAGAAGAACTTCATTTTGTGCACATGTTTTCTCCTTTCAAGTGTCCTTAAGCTCTTTGACTTTGGTAACTTTGAAAATGTAAATTGACGCTGTACCAGTTGGAGTCACATGCTGTATTGCTTTCTCGAAGTGTCCTTTTTATTTAGGGGATATCTTTCATTAGCATTCAGGCTTTAGGTGGTCAAATGGCACAGTCAAACCTCTGCCACAAGGCAATTCCTCAGACCTTGAAAAGATCAACTTTGTTCATCCAACATCTCCTGTTGCTCCAAATGGTAGTAAATTTCAAATTGACTGCAAAACCCTCCAAGACCCGAAAGGAAACATATATAGGATACATCACGTGAACTCCTGGACTCACATTTCTGGAATGCTCCTTAGGCTCGCTCTAGTGTCGGCTGCTCTCTGCCTCATCATGCCTCCTCCTCCCACATGCTTCTAGGATAATCACTTAACTGGCAGCTTTTGCAGTAAGCGACTCCAAGAATGTAGAGAATAGAATGAAAATAATCTTGCCAACCCGGGAATGAAAAGGGCCAGAGCAGATGATGTGAGCCTCCCATTTCCTCTGCCTCGTGTGCTGTGCCTCATGCTAACCAGGGACAAATAATCTGGAATGTCCTGGCCCTTCCACGGTACAACTGGTGAAGGGTGGTTAAGATATGCTAGAAGGCATCCCAGTTTGGAAAGATAAACATAACTGTGACAAGCAACAGAAACCCGGAAGCAGAAAGCCTAAGAGGCATTTCAGAAATTTGAGTCTAGGAGTTCATGTGTATGTATCCTACATATGTTTCACAAATCAGACTACTCAAAAGAGAATCCGTCATCAACAGAAGGGATAAAAGCATTCATCTGGCCTTCACCAACCAGCTCCAGTGGTTAGTGGATAGTAATGTTGGGATGGGAGAAGCCACCTTTCTTTACAAGCTCAAAAACAATCATTTCTCCCACCTTTAAAGGTCACTTTGTAGACCCTTTGGAGAAAAAAAAAATGGAAGTTTTGGACATTTGGCATCCCTATGAATACTGATGGTATGACTTCAAACACCCTATTTCTCAAGCTGAGGAGGGAAGTCTTATTTGTTTTAACTGGGAAATGTAGTTCCCTTCTCATTTTGTTTGGTTTCCCTCGTTTTAAAGTCAGTAGGCAAAGATATCAGTTGTTACAATATTGTGAGTTTAGAAAGGTTATTGGATATCAGATGCTGGCCTGCACTTTTGGGGACCAGGGATCTCTGACACAATGTGGGAGGAAAGAAAGGGAAACCGAGTCAAGGATTCACAACAAGCACATTGGCCAGTGGCTTAGTTTGCCCTGTCATAGCCCAGCAGACTGAGGCACCCAGCAGCATCCTGCTCTTGGCCGGTGGATTTCCCTTAAGGGGGAGACCCTGTGCAGACAACATCTATACAGGTACTTTTAATAAACTCTCTCCAAAGAAGGAAAGATGTGCGTATTTACATGGAAATATAATCAGTACACTTCATGTCTTTTCTTTCCTGCATGTGCAAGTAAGTCTCTAGCTGAGTATATTTTACATGCAACTGTCTTTATGTAAGAGGAATTCAGAGGAATCACAGTTAGACAGGTCTGTTCTTTCCCTGTGGAATTTCTTTGAAGTCCAAAAGTAGAGGCATTGGCTTGCATCTAACGTATCAAGTATGGAATACAGTAAGTAATAATTGGCTATTTATCATAATGTTGCTTTCCCGGCACACCATTCATTAACTGCCCCATATTTAATTATGCCAAAATTAGCACAGGGGAGTCTTTGGCTAGTGTATTTGCACATGCCATCAATTACGTCCTAATAAATTAATTTGCTTTTCAGGATTCACCAGAGGCACCAGTTGGGCCTCTGCGCTCCTGCTTGACTGTTCTGACTTTGAACAGGTTTATTCAGCTGCTGTCTGCTAAGCCCTACAGAAAAGCACAATGGCTGCTGATCGGCCTTTTATGGTTTATTGGAAACTGGTGGTCCGCACTGTGGCTCTGGTCAGTGATTAACCCGCGAGAAAACAAACTACACAAGGCTAAGTTGATGTTGGAGGAGGAATGAGCTCACTTCATTAAGGCTTGAAGAGGAAACCTTTTCTCCTTCAGTGCTTGTTCAAAACTTTTCAGGTCTCTATTTAATCACGTAATTCTCTCTAAGTAGCAAGAGAAGCCTGCTGCACAGCGAGCGGTCTTTTGCCACATGACAACTTAGAGAGATAAATTATATATAAATATCTTCATGGTTTTGTGCGGGGAGGAAACCAATTTTAGTATTCCTCTGGAAAACTAATTTACTTGTTTATTTATTAAAAGAAATAGCTGGGTACACTCCATGCTATTTCATGCGCACAAATGGTGGGCTTCATATTTCTTCTGGGCATCTTGTCTCTTGCTAAGGTTACTGAAATTCAGGTGAAAGGTGCTCCCCTGTGATTCTAAACAAATATTGTAAGGGGCTGTGAAAGAGGACGGTGAGGGCAAAGGCTCAGATAATACAGATTATTGCAAAATTGGAACAAAAATAAATCTATTCTCAGCTAGACTAGAAGGGGGAATAGAATCTGTGTGGTTCTATTTCAGGAAGTATTCCATTTCTGAGCTTCATGTAACCTCACATCTCTCACCCAACCCCCCTTCTCCCTCCTTATTTTATTTATTTATTTATTTATTTATTTATTTATTTATTTATTTATTTATTTATTTATTTATTTATTTATTTTGAGTGAAAAGTCCATAAAGAAATGTAACATGGAATGTTGGGGGATTTCAATAGTGCCTTCTCATTTGATAATTAAGGTTAGAATTATCCCTGCTATAATTCAGGTAACATCTGGTACATTTTTCCTTTCAGATATGCAAGGATAATACTAAATTGTCTGTCCCACACTTGACCCCACCTCACACACTCATGTACCCACAAAGTACATATTTGGCATTGATTTTTACAAAAATTCCCTGTGAATTAAAGACTACATGTCAGTGAGAAAAGTTTCGCATATAGTCTTTATCAGCAAGGATGTATGGGACTTCAGAAAGCGGCAGGGAGATGAGGATTCAGCTCTGGGAGAATGCAGAGGATAAGAGTTGAGCACTGACCTCTGCTCTGCTTCCTGCCCTCAATGGGGAATTCATCAGACCCCTTCCATGAATACTGATTTGTCCCTGATTGCACTGCCAGCAGGGATGAATCAAGGCTTCCCTGACTCCCTCAACCCTCTCCACATCATCTGTATCTCCTCCCCATGCTTCCCTCTCACTTCAATGGCAGTGAGGATTGCATGCACCTCTCTGACTTTGGGTACTATCAAAACCATCCATCCTTATCTTCCCCTTCCCACCATCAGTGATTCTGTTCTATCATGTTTCATGAGGCTTATCAAACTGTAATGTGCTCCATGTTCAATGACAGATTTTGATTCTACAGGGCTGAGGTGGTGCCTGAGATTCTGCATTGCGAAGAAATTATCAAAGCCTGTCACTGCCACTAGAGTCCTACTTACGGATCACACGTTTTCTCTCCTGTGAGAAGCAAGGTGCTATATGCCAACACTATTGTGTTAGAGTCAAATACTCTCCGCAGTGTGTAGAAACCTGAACAAGGTTCTTAAGAGCAGTTAAAGGGTCATAACATGACAGTACCTATTAAGGTCTCTATGTTAACTAGCCTCTCTCACTGTTCAATAGTAGTACCTGCCAGTCCATCATATGCTTTTCCACATTTTAAAAAAATATCATTGATAACTACCAGCAAAGAGCTGATGTTCACAATTGTGGGAAAAGACTGGAGTTCAACAAATGACCTGTAATTACAGGATTTTGAAATGTTAAGGAAATTTACTATTAAATCACATCTTGGTAGTGTTACTGTGAAGAAAGGGCTCGCTGCTGGGTGAATATGTTAGCTCTATAATGACATTTCAAAAGTGGCTTTTAATAACAGCATAGCAGTTATTTTAACTTTTTTCAGCTTCTAAACCTTCCTTCGTGCTGAAGTCTGTCAGAGTAGATGCTGGACTAGCAACAAACCTTAGTCTAGACTGCTGTTTGCTTCCTCTGACTCCTACATTTTAGGGAAAGATTGTCTGCTATCACTCTAAGGGATTGCGCATGGGAGTGGGGTTACACAATTTTATTTGACAATTTCATATGTAAATACAATGTATTGTGATTCAGTCCCCATGTACCTTCTATTACCTCCTCCCCTTTCTTCTGACTCATTTCTTCTTTGCAACTAATCCTCTTCTTCCTTTCATGACTTATTTTTACTCCACTTAATTTAGTTGGGATTTTTCATAAGCATGGGTGAAGGGCTATTTGCTGGAGCAAGGATAAACTCATCTTCGGCTAGCCTATTGAAGAAAATGTTCTTCCCTCCCACAGCAACCATCACCTGCCAATATTGGTTTCAGAGATTCCTCCCATGATGACATACAGAAGGGTCCAGGCTTGGGCTGGCATAGGTGTATGCATAGGAGCTTGTTATTCCAACAACTATGCTACTCTCTATGTGATTTTTGATGAATTTAATAATTCTTATTGCAGTGTTATTATTTATATCTAACCATACTAGTGTGGTATGTTGTAATTTCTATCATTATTATTACTATGGGGGGGAGTGTCTAATGTATTTCAAGCTGACCCAGAGCACTGTATAGCCAAGGATGAGCTTGAACTTTTGTTTTCAGGGCTGACCATTTGGTTTCAGATAGCCAATTAGTGAGCTCTTCCCTGGGAAGACTATTTTTTCTGTTCTCATATTCCTTAGTTGCCTGTAGTTCCTTGTGTAGGTTTGAGGCCTTATGGTCTTTCCCCTATCCAAATTGGCGTGTCTATTATTATTGTCTTTGTTCATCTCGTGTTTAGGCAGTCATGCTGGTGGGGGTTTATGGATGTAGCTTCTGAAATTATTACAAGACACAATCTTACAGGAACCTTCCCAATCCTTTGGCTCTTGAAACCTTTCTACTCCCTCTCTGCAAAGTTTCTTGAACCTTACCTGTGGGGTTGGATTATGGATGGATTGGTTGGGACTGGGCTCCACAACTCTGCATTTTGATTTGTTGTGGTTTGCTATAATGGTCTCTGTCTATTGCAAAGAAGTTTCCTTGATGAGGGGTGAGGATTACACTTACACGTGGGTATCAGGACAAATACTTGGAGTATAATTAGGGATTATGCTAGGTTAATAAAGTAGTGGCTGTATGTTTTCCTTCCATCACCGTCTACATTTTTTTTTTACTTCTCTGACGAATGTCATTAGTATATTAATAAGAATTGCATTTGTAGCATGGTCATTTTAGCAATATTAATTCTTCTAATACAAGGACGTAGGCTGTCTTTTCATTAGTTTTTATGTCATATTGAATTTCTTTCAGTTAATGTTTTATAACCTTCATCACAAGAAATCATTGACTTCCTTGGTCAAATTTGTTCCTAGGCATTTGCTAGCTATTATGAATGAAATTGCTTTTTAAATTTCTTCTCTTCAGACTCATTATTGGTATATAAAATGGTATTGATTTTTGTATGTTGATTTTTATCATGCAACATTACTGATACACCATTATTATTTGGTTTAGCTAATCTTAAAATATTTGTAATTTATCATATTATTAACCTGGCTTGGTGCTAAAGTACTGTGAAATGGTTAAAGAATTTTAAAGCATGTAGTACAAAAGTTGTATAAAAGAGGAATCATGTTTTATAATCTAATATAGTATATTCAGTGAAAACAGTTCAAATATAGCATGCCACTTTTATATTAGAGATAATAGAAATGTGTATGTATGTGTGTGTGTGTGTGTGTCTACAAAAACTAGTACAGAAAGAATATATATAATATATGGACAGAAAAAATGAATTATCCCTTAGATTTGTGGAAAATATCAACTTTTTTTTTCTTTTCTTTTTTTCGGAGCTGGGGACCAAACCCAGGGCCTTGCACTTGCTAGGCAAGTGCTCTACCACTGAGCTAAATCCCCAACCCCTCAACTTTTTATTGCCAATTTTTTATTAATAATTTTATTCGTTTCCATTTCAAATGATATCTCCAGGAAAATATCAACCTTTAAAGCTTCTAAAAGATCTAAATCTTTTAAATATTATTAAAAATTCATTAAAAAGAGATGTAAAAAATCAAATTTTAGTTTCAACTTGTTATATATTTACTTGTTTGTTTATTCTAATGTGTTCGTGTGCAGTAAAGGGACATTTCCCAGTACTTTACGGTCCCAGAGATTGGAGTCAGGCTTCCAGGCATGGCAGGAGATACCTTTACCTGACAAGTTATCCTGTTGGTCCTAAAACAACTTTTGTTTTATTCTAGCTCTAGTTAAGCAAAGTACTCAGCACCAATGACCCCTTTAACTCCCAGAGTCACTGGCTACACCCAGAGCTTAAGTATTGGTTGCCTTCCTTGTTTCCTATCTTCCTTCCTTCCCACCTCTGGTTTTTTCCTCCTTTCTTTCAATTAAGTCTCTTTTACCTTTTTTTTTTTTTTTTTTGAGATAGCCTCTCCTGCTATACCCATAGCAGGCATCAAAACCACTAATGTCAGGACTAAAACATCGCTAGTAAATAAAAAGGCATACAACATAAAGCCATTTGAGTTTGAGCTCTGGAACCCATGGTGGAAAGAGAGTTGATCCCAAAACTTGTTCTTTGTTCTCACACACCCATTATTGTACATGCATGCCCACATTCCACACCCTCATCACACACACACACACACACACACACACACACACACACACACTAAATAAATAAATTAAATAAATTAAATAAATAAATAAATAAATAAATAAATAAATAAATAAATAAATGTAAAGAGAACCATTACTGTAGGTAAAGTGTCTTTAAAGTCCTGGAGACTTTCCTGCATCTGCCTCCTGAGTACTGAGATTACACACATGTTATACAACAAGTGGCCTCACGTTTTTCTTTCTAAATATCATCCTCTCCAAAACAGAGTCAGTGCCTCTTAGGAAAATAACTGATTTCAAAGGAAGCGAAGGCATAAAGTGAACCTGGGATGACTTTTTACCACAAAGAAGGGAAGTACTTAAATACTAATGATTTCAATTCAGAGGGCATGCGTTGGTTACAGGGTTTCAATTGGTCAAATCTATTACAACTTTAATATTGCAAAGTAATGACCTTGATAATGTATGTTACACTGAATTAAAAATTGCCCATGAACTTGAATAGAACAGGTGAAAGTCTTATATGTGTATGGGGGCATAGTTAAGGGAGGAATGAAAACTCCTTTTTCAGAGTAATAGTAAATCAAATGTAGAAAGAATGACATACATTGAGTTTCACTGTTTTTCAATCTGAAATGTAATAATTAATCTACCAATGGTTATTAATGGCTGCTAAAACCATTGAGTGAAAAACAGTGTAATAGAATAGTCATATGGTGCCAAAGAATCATCCCACAAATTACCAACTACCAAGAGAACAATGTGGTTTTAAAATGAAGGATCTGATAACCTCTGTTTTAGTAAAGTGATCGGATTTAGTATTGCCAGTATTACCTATGTTCCTCCCAGTGAAATGAAACAACCCCAAAGCATGACGTATAAAATGCTTTCATATGGCTGTGGTATTGTATGCCTATAATACCCTCACTTAGGAGGTAAAAACAGGGTGATCAGGAGTTCAAGGTCAGTCTTGGCTTCATAAAAGTTTTGAGATCAGCCTGGGGTCTGTTTAAAAGAAAACTAAGCAAAGCAAAACAAAACACAGTACTCAATTTGCTAAGACTGTCTACCCTTAATGTAATCATGAGGACTCAAAGACAGATTTTACTATACTCCACGACCACTAGCCTGAGCCCTTGAAAACAAACCTAGGCATGGTGGCTCAGGCTTGTAATCTGAGTGCTGGGGAGGGGGATGCAGGAGGATTTCTGTGACTTTAAATCTACTATGGGATACGAGGTAAGTTTCAAGCTGGCCTGGACTACAGAATAAAGTCCTTTCTAAAACAATAACAAAAATCAAAATGGGGACAGACTGGCATAGGTAAAGCACTATGAAGGCATGGCATTAAGTGCACTATGTAAAATTTGGTTGGAGTTGGAGTGGGCATTTGGGTAAAAACAAGTGGTTTGAAGGATTTATAGACTGATGATTACATTGTTCAGGTCTGATAATGATGTTGTGCTTTTCTAAGAGGTTGACCCCATTCTTAGGAACTGTGTGCTAAAATATGAAGGAATGAAATCTCGTAATGTCTACAAGTTGCTTTCAAATAATTAACATGTACTATATGTACTATAAACATGCTTCTTCATAAATCTATATGCATATATGCACACGTGTACAAATGAGAGAGAAAGCAAATGCAGTATGATGTCAACAAATGAAAGGATATGCAAAATTGAATTTTTATATCATTGACTCTCCTGGACATTTTAAAACTTAAAAAATAAAAGTGGATGAGGAAAGTATAATACACCATCCACAGAATTCTGGAAAAGAGATAGAAAACTAGAACATGAACCTGACTGCCAGAGCCACAGGTATAATTTTGCAACAAATTATCCAGAGTGAGAACACTGCTGTATAGCTGCTCTAGAGTCCTGAACTCTGGGTTGATGTCCCTAGATTACTTAGACTGTGTTTGTCGCTAGTACAGTTTTGTTTCATTTCTTCTTCTGTGAGTCACTGTGTCCCATGCCTCTGATTAGTCATGGGTCCATATCATAACTTCAGGAGGACCTTTTCAGTATTTACAGTAAGAAGCAAATTCTGCCTTTCTCGCACTCATTTGGTGAGGAACTCTTCAAACATAAAGACTCAGTCAAACCTTAGAAAGTGGTTTATAAACTACCTCAGTCTGGGCCATAAGTTATAAAGCAAGTTATGAAGAATGAAGATACTTTTCCCTCTCCCCATGACAATTGCAAATGACATTTCATTTCTAGTTCAAACTCTTGGCTGGACTTTCTAGCCCTAGTGATTACACTAATGTCAGCACAGTAAACCACTACTGAACTTGGAAGGTATAAAAAGTTGAAACAGAAAAAATAGAGATGTGAGCTTACAATGAATTTAGCCAGGGCCTGTACATTGTGAATGTTGAAAGTGAAATGTTTGGAGTAGCCAGAGTTGTCTGTGTAAGACAAGGATGTATCCCCAGCTTTCAGCAAGAAACAAACTGCCCTAAATGACAACAATTTAGAAATAAGAGCATATCGCAAAAGTTGGAGATCATATATTCAAATAGCTAAATAGGATCACCAACATAAAGGGGAAAAAGTACTAAGATTCTTGTTTCTTTTTTTTAATAATTCACCCCAATCAAGTTGGCTTTATTCTAGATATAGGTATATATTATATAATATATAATATATATATGTTAGAAATTATATAAATGGGCTCAAAAACAATAACATGATCATCATCGTAAATGCCAAAAAATGGCTTTGGACAAAATTTAACATCCCTTTATGTTAAAAGTCCTGAAGAAATTCAGAATAAAAGGATCATTTCTCCACATAATAAAGGCTATATATGGTAAACCCACAGACACATCATTTTTATGGGAGAACTCAGCATTTCCACTAAAATGAACTCAAGAAGGATCTCCCCTCTCTCAACTCTTCTCAATGCAGCATTGAAAAGTCTTCACTACAGCAGTAAGAGTGCAATACGAGTGCTGAATTAGAGATGAACAGCAATGTAAAAAGTCATAGTTTAAGTCTAGTTTTGCTAAAAAGCTTTGCCTCTTTTCTTGGCCCCATAAATCGTCTTGGGAGAGTAGAACAGAAGTTTACAACAGAGGCATCAATAGCACCCTATCCCCAGATGGGAGCACTTACTGGTGAAAACAAGGCCAAAACTAAAGAAGTAATCATCTTTGCATGATTTCTTTGGGCTACCGTCCAGGACCATACTTTACCCAGGCCTGCCTTAGGCCTACCTCATGCTCATTGCCTGAATTCTTCTCAATCCAAAACTCCTGTCAATATATTAAAGGCAAGACAAGTGGTTGTCACTAGATCACTGCTTGTTCTTGTCTCCTATCCAATCTGTTCTCATCAATGCTCAGTTCTTAATTGGGGTGTCTCGATGCAGACTGACCTCACCATTGAAGTCAATGGAGCAGGACTTCTACCCTAAAAATGTGGCTAAATACTGCAATTATTAATCTCAAAATAAGAGAAAAATAAAAGAGGCAGGCCACTGGATAATGCTGTGTGATTTGTTTATTTAAAGTTGCCCAATGATTTAGCAGGTTTTCTTTTACTTTCATCGCAAACAATCAACACACTTTCTGTATTTTATTTTCACCAGTGATGCTATTTTAACATTATATTAACACCAGAGTCAAATCTGTTGACCAGTGAGCAGGACAGATGTAAATTAGACCCTTGTCAGCTGTGGTGGCACTCCCAGATCCTAGGGATTTCAGTGATGGTGGATGCTCCTTCATAGGAAGAATGACTGCCCTGTCAGATTGCTATGACTGCTTCTATTTCCTTAATAAGTCTGTCACTACAGTGATAAGGATGAGTCACTAGACTGCCATAGCCTGATGACATTATTTCTCAATTCAATTTGATGCAATCATCATCAACAATAGCCAGTTATTGAACGATGTGCTCATTACGGCAAATACTCTGATGAATAAGGCCCTCAAGGGACTTATAAATCCATTTGGAGAGTAAGAGATATACTGTAAGATAAATAACAATAAAAGGTAGCACATAAAAACCAAAGAGGAATGCAAAAGTACGGAAGTACTTCAGAGGAGGGACAGCATATGAAATAGTCGTGACAGGCTTCTGCACGTGCACAGGAGAGATGAGTCAGATTGGCATATAAGCAAGGAAGTACTTTAAGGCTGCTATGCAGAAAAAAATATAAGAACAGGAGCCAAAATAGTATAGCGCTCTGTAATGGAGCTGTGATAAGGAAGCCAGTCTTTTCTAGGGGGGATCATGTAGAGGCTGTAGACTGCAAGGTCACAAGGTGGTCTTGAAAAGCCCTGACATCAGAGAAAAAAATCCAAGAAAGTCGGTCAATGGATTGACTGAGCTTGCCAAAGCTCACCTCTCCCTGTGTCTTCTCTAGTTTGCAATCTAACTGCTTGTACAACCTGTTTCTAATTGACTTTCCCAAACAGCTGATCTTTACTGACTCCTTCCCATGTCTTCCAATTAGGCAGACAATTCTTTTCACTCCTCCAGTTTCATTGTTTTCTCCCTTTTTCCCCCTGATTTTTGTTTTGTTTTTGTATTTTTATTTCCAAATAAATTTTCTTGGGTGTTTCTTTTACTTCTCTTATTTTTCTTACCTTTTATTATTGTGTGTCAAATCCCCTTGCAGCATAAGCAGTGTTCCTTCCAAGATTTCTAGACGCTTTTTGCCAACAAATCAATGAGCTCATTTATATTATATTCATTTATAGTGACCCCTTTGTTATCAAAAGTATAAAAGAATAAAACCAAAGACAATCTCAATAAAGACCCTTGAAACCAGGCACAGTGATATATGCCTTATCTCAGCTGTCCAAGAGGCTAAGGCAGGAGAAGCATTGGAGCCCACTTGAGTTCAAAGCCAGCCTGGGCAACATAGCAACTGCATCAAGAGACTGGGGGTTGGAGTCATTTAGGACATTTAAAAATCTGCTCATCAGAAAAACTTTCTGGGAACTAAGAATAGAAAGGAGTTTCCTTGAGCTGATAACCAGCAGCTATTATAAACATATGAATACCTAGATTTTTTTTTCTTCAAGAGATTAAGAATGAGGCAAGGTTGTCTGATTCCCTGGCTCTCATTTGCCATTATATTGGAAGCCAGGTGAGGGGCAGGAAGATTGCATACAGATCAAAAGCAATAAAGCCACTTCCATTGCTGGTGACATGGTTGTGTACATAAAAAATTAAAACAATTTGCAAAAAATAGTAGATTTGAAGGGTAAATTTAACAAGTTCAGATGATACAATGTCAATGTGCAAATTTTGACATACTAGTTATAAATCATTGAAAAATGAAATTTAAAGAAAATTTTCAGTCACACTCAAAACTGATATAATTAAGATTGATTTTTAACAAGTATGTAAAAGACTTATTGTGTGTAAAATTTTTTATAATGGATAGTGCCAAACACTATCAAGGGAAATTCAAGATGTGGTTGGTCAATGGATTGGAAGACTGGATTACCATTGAGTGCTGGCACAGGAGGTCTTTGCGAGTTGCTCTATGGATTTAACGCATCCCACTTAGGCTCTCAGCATAGTATTTTTGTAGAATCGGAACTCCAGTTCTAAAAGGGGTGTGACTATGTACGCATGCTTGAATTGTTGGAATAATCCTGAAAATTAGAAAAATAAGGCAAGGACACTTAAACTATGTGATTTCAAAAACACTCTGTACAGCTCTTGTCATCAAATGAGTATGAGGCAGCTGAGTAAGAAGAAAATAAGCCCAGGTGAGACTCCTCAACATGTAAAGGTGCTTGCTGTATAAGGCTTGGGACCCAAACTTAAACCCTGGAACCCAGGAAAAGAAGAGAGTAACACGATAAAATTGCCTTCTGCACTATATCACATTGATGCTTACACATAACCCCCTCTCTTGCACACACACACACACACACACACACACACACACACACGATGATGATGATGATAATATTTTTAATTAAAAAGTCTAGATTGACCCATAAATATATAATCAACTCTGACTATGGTATCCAGACAATTAGGTTGGGGCAAACACATTTTCAACTTATGTTTCTACATGACTAGACATCAATAAAAAAAAACAAATACAGTCAGAAAATTCCATCTTTACTTGATGTTATATAGAAAATGTCAGCTCAAATAGTTATGAACCAAAAGGTAAGAGATGATACTATGAACCCTAAAAGAAAGCATAGGGTGAAACCTTAACTACCATGATCCTCACAAAGGTTTCTTAGGATGCAGAAAGCATAAACCAGAAAGAAAAACATCAGTAATTTTAACTTCATCCAAAATTAGCACATCTTTGTTAAAACACACAGTTAGAAAAATGAAATGTCACTAAATGAGATAAAATATGACAATATACATATCTGGTAATAGCCTCATAATGGACTCTTATAATTTATTGATGAAATAAACAATCCAACTGAAAAAGTAGTCAAAATATTTAAATACGCAGTTGATGAGAGAGGACTAAAAATAGACCTTAGACACAGTTAGCTATTTTCTTGCTATTAGTCATTTGGGAACTACAAATTAAATTGGTAATCATATACTGTCAAACTTGTAGTGAGATGGCTAAAATAAAATACCAAGTGTCGGTAGAGATGTGGAGCAATCGCCACACTAACTCACCAGCCGAAGTGGGGATCTGTACAACAGCTTCATGGGTTCTTTTCTACTTACACATTTGTCACACGCTCGCGACTGTCAGCTCTTAGGTATTTACTTCAGAGGGAAAAACATATCACTATACATAGATAGTCACAGATTCTTCAGTCACAGCATCACAAAATTAGGAACAAATATTGAACAGATATATGAAACTTCTTTACACATAGTAGCTTAGAGTTGAAAACAACCTAAATGTGAATAAAAAGTGAATTTATATGAACTTATATAAAATGAATATATATATTGCAAGTACATTAGTAAAGTGTAGTCTATCTGTATGATACACTGCTCATCAATAAAAGAAATTAGCCACCTAATATTTCTTTAAACAGAGACAAGTCTCCCAACATCATCTGTTGAATGAAAGAAGTAACAAACAGTTTAAGCTGTGTAATTTCACATCTATGAAATTCTAGACTAGTTAAAGTGAAAAATGATATGAAATGTATCAGTGGTAGCCTAGAATAAGTACTTTATCCAAAAAGGCATAAGGGAACTACTGAGAGTAACAGAAGCTATCTATATGTTGAGCAAAATGATGATTCTATTAGTATAAATATTTAGGTATAACTCATGGAAATATACACTTTGAATAGTTATACTTTAGCTATGCTAATTTAATAACAATAAGTAGAATTCTAGAAAAACATGGAAGATAGAATAAGAAAGTCCAGCATGGCATCCAATGGAAATTTCAAAGGGAGAGAATATAAAGAATTAAAGAAAATCTAGATTTAAGGACATTGTGGCTAATGGTGTTACAAATGAGATATAGGGTGTTAGTATTAAGAGTCTGGAAGCACCAATTTTTGTTAGGGAAAATTAAAACAATCCACATCTGCATACACCTTCGCAAAATCCAGGAAACCAGAGACAAAATAATGTTTTTTAAAAGAAGGCAAATTACCTTCTAGGAAACAGAGTCACCAACAAAAGTCGGTGACAGTGAGAAAATTTCATCACATCTAGAGGAAAGAAAAGCTTCAAACTAATATTCCATGCCATTTGCAAACGTTTTCAGACACCCAGTGTCAGCTATAATGACTTATCCATATTTAAAATTGTCAGCATTTTTACTTAATACTACCACAGTTTTACTCTACAAAATATGCCTTACTTTAATAATTTAAAGATTTCTACTTTCAAGTATGCTGAATTGCTTTTTGTTTTTAATGGAAAATACATTTTGAACAATTTTAAATAGTTTTATTTTAGACCTTGCATTTTCCACTTAGGATACTGTGGTTATAAAGTTCAATGTTCTATTTCCCCTCCCTGTGCACGTATTCCATGTTGAAGCATTGAGAATGCCCAGTGATTTACTGTCGCAGCTTACCTTTAAAATTGTCACAGAATTGCTAAGTTTGGGTTCTTCTAGTGTTTCCCTGTAGAGCTGACTTAATCAATCTTTTCGATGGTATGTCCCAAAGAAGTACCATCATCAGGTAGAGAGCCTCCACCAGGGAACCTACCAAGCATTCTTCCCAGCATGCCACTGGCCATCTGGTACAGCTTGGCGATGATGGGGTAATATGAGGTTGCAGACTTTCTCTGGTTCTTTTGGCTGGTGTTCAGTTCCTTCCTTCTCTGGATTCTCTGGAGTCTGATTATTATCCAGCCAGCTGAAGATTTCCTGTCTAGAATCTTCTCTTTGTCCTCTTCATTGATATTGCCTAGAAGTTTCTCATCCATGGCTGTTGCTTTCAGTTGAATGCACAGAACTCCGGTGAACTCTTGGATGATACCTCATCTTCAGCTTTGTACTTCTTAGCTTACCGACTATGCACTCAATATCCTCCTTGCGCAAACAGCCCTTGTCCCTTGTCATCCACAGGCGATGATGATTGTGTTCTCCTTTCAGCAACTCTTATCTATAGCAGAAAAATTGAGGGTGCCATTGTATCAATGTCAAAAGCGACTTCGATCTGAGGAATGCCATGGGATGCTGAAGCTCTAGTTCCAACTTCCCAAGCAGGTCGTTAACATTAGTCATGATCCTTTTACCTTCCTATAACTAAAAAAATCCACATCCAGCTGCTTGTCAGAGTAGGTGGTGAAGATGTGTCTGCTTGGCGGGAATGGTGGTACTGTGCTTGATGAAAGAGGCATAACTCTATCAGTAATTTCAATACCAAGTGGAAGAGGAGTGACATCCAAGAGCAGTAAATGCTTAACATTTTCAAACTTGTCCCTGGACAGCTGCATCATAAGCAACAGCTTTGTTGGGGTTAATGCTCATGTTCGATTCTTTTCCATTGAAGAAATCTTGCAAAAGCATCTGAATCTTGGGGATCCTGGTAGAAACACCCACCAGGACAATGTCATGAATCTGTGACATGTCTAGTTTGGCATCTCGAAGACCCTTTTCAAGGGTACAGAGTATCACAGAACAGATCAGCATTCAGTTCTTCAAATTGAGCACTTGAAACCATAAGCAATAGCAGTAGATTCATTGATAATTCTAAGTACATTGAAGCCAGCAATAGCCCCCGCATCTTTTATTGCCTAGTGCGGACAGTCTTTGGTACTGGTCTTTCCAAGACAGGTTTCTACAATTTTCTTCATCTCCTTTAGAATCATTGAGGTCCCCTCCTCTGGGAAGAAATTTTTTGTTTCTCTTTTATATTCTACTTGGACCTTTGATTAGCCTGTATCATTTACTACCATGCTTTATATCACACTGAAAATGTCATTGTCAAACCTACCACTAACCATGTGTTTGGCATCAAAAATTGCCGTGATGGGGTTCATCACAACCTGATTCTTTACAACATCCCCAATTAATCATTCTGAGTTATTAAATGCAATATATCCTGGTGTGGATCAGTTACCCTGGTCACAGGCAATGACTTATACTTTTCATACTGTAAGCCACACACACAGTTGTAGGTGGTGCCAAAATCAATGCCAGCTATATACATGTAAGACTGACTAAATTGGTGACAAGGCAACAGGAGTCCTCAAAAGTTGCCACTATATTGAATGGGCTGAAATTTTATTTTGCATATAATGTATTGTCATTATGGTTTTCCTTCATGCAGTTTCTTCCAGATCCTCCCTACTTCCCCATCTACCCAAGTCCTCCCTCCCTCCCTGCCCCCGCTCTCTCTCTCTCCTTCTCTTTCTTCCTCCCTCCCACCCTTTTTCTCTCAGATATACTCAATCATCTAAATAAAAATAACAATAAAATAAAGTAAAATAAAAATTTGTAATACGGCAAAGCAAACAAACAGAAAAAAGAGCCAAAGTAAAACCATAAGAAACATACAGAAGCTGCTAAAATCAATGTGCATGTGGTAAACATTTACACTGTCCAGTGAAATGAAACTAAATTGCAATCAACATTTGAATTATATACAGGAGAGGTTATAAGTCATTACTACTAGAAGAACCCCACAAGACCTATCAAAATTGTATTAAGTGAAAATAAAGGAAATTTAGCTCAGGAGTAAAGAGTTAGGGTTAACAACTGAGAACAAAGAATGTGGAAGACATGTTAAAACTAAAGAAAGACTGACTATGTCAAATAGCAATGATAATAGTCTATTTAACTGATTATACATGCACTTTAAAAATCTTTGTAATGTTTCTAAAATTGGAATATGACTTATATTGGTATGTCATGGTTTAATTGCCAGTATGTTTTTCTTCTTTTGAAAAGAATGAAAAAATAGTACATTTATAATTAATGACACCTTGGAATCAGCAAAATGTTAGTAATTGCTACTTTGAGTAATTAATAGGCATTGAAATGTTCTAAAATCATCTTTTATGAAGAGAGACAAAGCAAGGAGCAGACTTAGATTTTTTTCTTTCTTGTATTAAATTGGATATTTTATTTATTTACATTTCAATGTTATCTCCTTTCCTAGTTTCCCCTCCAGAAAACCCTATCCCCTTTCCCCCTCTTGCTTCTAGGAGGATGATACCCCACCCATCCACATGCTCCCCCCTCCCCACCCTAGCATTTCCCTACACTGGGGCATCTAGCCTTCACAGGATCAAGGGCCTCTCCTCCCATTGATGCCAGAGAAAGCCATCCTCTGCTACATATGCAGATGGAGCCATGGGTCCCTCCATGAGTACTCTTTATTTTAGTCCCTGGGAGCTCTGGGGTGTCTGGTTGGTTGATACTGTCCTTTCTCTAACTGCTCCATTGAAGACCGCATTCTCAGTCCAATGGTTGGCTGCAAGCATCCACCTCTGCATTTGTCAGATTCTGGCAGAACCTCTCAGGAGACAGCTATATCAGGCTCCTGTCAGCAAGCACGTCTTGGCATCTGCAATATTGTCTGGGTTTGGTGGCTGTGTATAGGATAGATCCCCAAATGGGGCAGTCTCTGAATGGCCATTCCTTCAGTCAGTGCTCCATACTTTGTCCCCATATTTCCTTTAGACAGGAGCAATTCTGGGATGAAAACTTGGAGACGAGTGGGTGGCCCCATCCCACAACCAGGTGCTTTGCCTAACTTCTGGATATGGGCTCGGTACTCCCTCCCCTTTGTTGGGCATTTCAGTTAATCTTATCCCCTTTGAATCCTGGGAGCCTCTTGCTTTTTTGGCATCTGGGACTTGGCTACCCCCAGTTCCCCATATCCACTTTCAAATTCCTGACCCTCTGAATATCAGCCCATCTCCTCTCATACCTGATCCTGTCCCCCTTTTTCTCCTCCCCCTCCTCTTCTCCTCCCAAGTATCTCCCACTCTCTACCTCCTGTGAGTACTTTGTTCTGCTTCTAAGAAGGACTGAAGAATCCATATTTTGGTCTTCCTTCTGAGCTTCATGTGGTATATGAATTGTTTATTGGTAATTCCAAGCATTTGGGCTAACAGCCACCTATCAATGAGTGCAAACCATGTGTGTTCTTCTGTGATTGGGTTAGCTCACTCAGGATGATATTTTCCAGTTCTGACCATTTGCCTACGAATTTCATAAAGTCATTGTTTTTGATAGCTGAGTAATATTCCATTATGTAGATGTACCACATTTTCTGTATCCATTCCTCTGTTGAAGGGCATCTGGGTTCTTTCCAGCTTCTGGCTATTATAAATAAGGCTGCTATGAACATAGTGGAGCACGTGTCTTTTTTATATGTTGGGGCATCTTTTGGGTATATGCCCAAGAGAGGTATAGCTGGATCCTCAGGCAGTTCAATGTCCAATTTTCTGAG
>NC_046172.1:118190029-118262529 GCF_011064425.1 Rattus rattus
TCGAGTAAAATAAAAAGTGCCGACATGTATTTTAGAGACAGTAAATAGAAATTATAAATGAACATCTGAAAACTCCCTAAATCTCTCTATTAGTCGGAGATTTTCAGGTTAAAATAGCTAACAGCTCTTATGGTTTACAATTGGATCAGCAAAAGAAAAATTATATCATATTTGCGTGCTGTACCTGGTTCATCCCTGTACTGGGCTGTGAGAGCCTAGATGTACAACCTTCTGGAAAGCAATTTGTCAGCACATGCCAAGGACTGTAAAAAGGTCATAGCCTTTCATAGAGTAATTTCCTTTGAATTCTATTCCTAGGAACTAAAAAAAGAATCTAGGCAAAATGTTTTACTACAAAGATTGAAGTCATGACTCACTTAGAAAAGCAAAAGTATATTGTAAGCAACTCACATGATGCCTGGATTAAGATATTAATTAACCATGTTACTGTGGACAGGGAAGAATTTATGGTAGGATTAACATATATTTTAAACAGTACTAAAATAAAAATTAAAAAATTCTGTGTCAATTCTATTTTTAAAAAGTGTATAGATTGAATATGAACAAAGATATCAAATAGACAAGTTTAGAGACTTTTATACATGTATAACTTTTGTATCAGGTAACTTTAATATTTTTCTATTTCTTTGGAGTCTTACATTATTTGCCATAAGCATGTCAATTTTGGAATATATTTACTTAAAAATCACCTTAAAATTAATGCATTTTTTCATGTTTACTTTCATTATATCTATTTGTTCATTTTCTTTGAAAGAGAGGGAGAGACAGAGTAGCAGAGATGCATAGACACAGAGAAAGAGAAACAGAGAGACAGAGAGACAGAGACAGAGACAGAAAAAGAGAAACAGAGAGACAGAGAAAGAAACAGACAGGTGCGCACGCGTGCGTGCGTGCGTGCGTATGTGTGTGTGTGCGAACACTCATGCTAGGGCACACATGTTATTATGTTGCAAACATAAATAACTGGTAGAAGCCAATCCCTTCTTCTAATACATGGGTCCCAGGGATTGAACTCAGGACATGAGGCTTAGCAGGAAGTATCTTTAAAATGTGGGGGTTGGACAGCCAGAATACAGCAAATACAGAGGCTAATGTCAGCAGCAAACCACTGAACTGAGAATAGGACCCCCGTTGAAGGAATCAGAGAAAGAACTGGAAGAGCTTGAAGGGGCTCGAGACCCCATATGTACAACAATGCCAAGCAACCAGAGCTTCCAGGGACTAAGCCACAACCTAAAGACTATACATGGACTGACCCTGGACTCTGACCTCATAGGTAGCAATGAATATCCTAGTAAGAGCACCAGTGGAAGAGGGAAGCCCTGGGTCCTGCTAAAGACTGAACCCCAGTGAACTAGACAGTTGGGGGGAGGGGTGGCAATAGGGGGAGGTGGGGAGGGGAACACCCATAAGGAAGGGGAGGGGGAGGGGATGTTTGCCCGGAAACCAGGGAAAGGGAATAACACTTAAAATGTATATAAGAAATATTCAAGTTAATAAAAAAAAAAAAATTGTATTGTAAAAAAAAAAAAAAATGGGGGGTGGGGATTTGGCCAGTGGGGGGGCGCCTGCCCAAAAAGAAAAAGGCCCGGGGTTCGGTCCCCACCCCCCGAAAAAAAAAAAAAAAAAAAAAATGTGGATCTGTCTAATGGGCTTTTGTCTCACTTATTAAACTGAAATTGAATTCTTAGACATAGATACATTTTTAAAGCACAGGTCAAGCATATGTAGCAGAGAATAGCCTTGTTGGGACACCAGTGGAAGGGGAGGACCTTGGTCCTGCCAAGGCTGGATCCACAGTGCAGGGGAATGTTGGGGGATGGGGGCGGAACACCCATATGGGGGAGGGGGAGGGTATGGGAGCTTATGGAAAGGAAACCAGGAAAGGAAATAATCTTTGAAATATAAATAAAGAAATATATCTAATGAAAAATAAAATTCCAAAGAAAGAAAAAAAGCACAGGAAAAAAAATCCATATAATTGTACTTGAAATTACTTTTATACATAAAACACTATTGACCGATAACTTCATCTTAAATCTGTGATAATTTAGCAAAATGCTTTACATCATAGCATTGTCTGTGAAACTGATGATTATTTGTGATATTTCCCCTCATATATTTTGCTTGTATGAAGAATAAGTACGATTCCCTATTAGATTACCAGATATTATTGTTATATACTTTTGGCATTGTCTCTTGCTCTTTCCAATTAAAAATAATAAATTTCTAATTTATCACTAACAGAATACCTGCTCTGTCATTAGTATATACCATATAAATATGTCTCACATAGTGTAAAATGGGACTGTATACAAACCAATATTTAAGACAACATTTTTGTTTAATCTGAAGAAATATTCAAGAGGTTGTCACCTTTTTACTGTCCTTAGATTTTTATTGAATATCAAATTCTGTTTTTGGTCCTAAAGCTGCTACAGAAGCAGCTCTTCCTCCTTCCCCTCCTCCTCTTTAACTCTGTTTTCTTCCTTTCTATCCTCTTCTACTTTCATTTTGTCATTTGTAAACATTTGTCTATATGAAGTCCAAACGTGGAGGTAAGAGGACACTGCACCTTTGTGCACACAGACAATAATACCCTTTGTACACCCAAAATCCTAACTCATAGATTGATTAATAACTAATTTAAGAAAATAGAAAATAAGGCACTATTCATCCTTCATTGTAAACAATAAGTGTCCATGAGCATATTAAAATAATGTCATAAAAAAGTAGAAGGGCCAAAAAAATATACCAGACTAAGACAGTATGCAATATCACATCTGTTCTCCATAAAAAAGGAGATATATAATATTTCAGTGTTGACAGCAACCATTGACTTGACATCAGACCACCTGGTGTATATGCCAGAGGACCAAATGGCAAAGAATTCTTGACTGTCGTTGGGGGAAGGTGTCAGTTCACTTCAATCCTTGCTGCTGTTATGGACAAAGAATGGACCAAATTATCTGGCCAATTTTTTCATCATTCTCAACTTGGTCTTGCAGTTCCCACTCCAGTTCAGTTTAGCCTGAGACCCAACTCATTGCCCTAGCCATGCATTCCTCCCAGCTTAACTCTGTTTCTCCAGTATCTCTAATTGGCGTTATTAATATCTCATAAATTGCAGTGACTTTTCAGTCTCTATTAGGTCTCTACTTCTGTTTATAGTATGCCATTTTTTATTCTTTTTTAAATTATGGTGTAGTATCTTTAACCCCTTTGCAGTCATTTTTACCTGAATACAGACACATATAAAGATACATTTAATAGGTCATATGTAATCTGTGATATCAGAGTGGATATGGTTAATTAAGACTAAATAAAAGTACCTGTGTTTACCAAACCCAGCAATTGAGACAAGTGAAGAATAGTTAGATAATTATAGCCCATAAAACATTGCTTTGAATTTGTTATTATTCAGTAAAATATGAGTTAAAAGGCAAACATTTATATTTGGCATAACATACTCATGATATATGCATATGGACAGTAATAAATGTGTGCATGTATATTTGAATCTGGTTTTTGCCTATGACAGAAAAATGAAGAATTTGTCTGTGATAGTCAATTTTACTTTATTTATCATAATGATACCAGTTCTAGTCATTTAAAAGAATCTTAGTTCACTCTTCTTCACATATGAATAAAATCCCATGGCATATATGAGCCACTTTTTTTTATTCACTAATCTGTGAATGAATTTCTAAAGATATGCAATGTCTTGGCTACTGTGAGAAATAAATGAAAATCTGAAGATATTTCGATGGTTTGCTGGGTTGGTCTTTGAGTCCATGCCATGGTAAGGTTTAGCTAAAGGATGAGATGGTCAGCTCTGAGTGTCTGAAGAAATCTGCACACTAACTGGACTATGGTTCACCTCCGTCATCAGTGTGTGTGCTCCATTTCTCCACACCCAGGCCTGCATTTGCTGCTATCTTTTTTTAATTAACAGGAGACATTATGACTGGGGGAAGATAAAAATCTCTAGGCATGTTAATTTGAATTTGTCTAATAATTAAGTTTGCTAAACTTTTATTTGTCTTTTCCAAAACACACTGGGCATTTGTTATTCTTTCAAAACTATCCCTTCATCTTTAAACCTTATTTATAAGTATGATGCCCTTTACAATTTCTATATCTTATATATTTGGTTGTGAGCCTAGCCTTTAACGGCTGAGCCATCTCTCCAGCCCACAATTTCTATATCTTAATAGCTGGTCTCCTGTACAGTTGCCAAAGTATTTCTCACCATATGTAAACTGTCACTTCATTCTGTTGGTTATATACTTGGATGATCAGAATTTTTGTACTCACATGAAATAAACTCTTCAGGTTTAGTCATAAATGCTAGTATGTCCCTGTGTCTATACCTTAAGAGAAGCTGTCTAACAAGAAACACAGTGAAAGCCCTGTCCCTTAGAGGTTTAACTTTGAAATGCAAATTGAAACTTTTATTAATAGCAATATGCAAAGACTTTAAATTTTTTACATTTGGCTTTTTGTTCTTGAAAAACAATTGTAGATCTTTTTGATCTATAAAAGTCAGCAACAAATAAATCAGTTAAAAGATGCATTGTAAAAATTCTAATTAATCATCCTCACAGTGCAGTGACATATAATGGAAGGGCTGAAGAATCGGGTGAGAAGATTATGCCCTTTATTCTTCTGATGTACTCTTCTATGAATGTCTTTTGTAAACTAATTGAAAACCAGAAATATCTCTTTAAAAGTAAGTAGAAACTTTTGCCTTAAACATTCACTGATGTGTTTGTAATTAAAGGAATTATTCTTTCTATAACATTTAAATACTTTTTGTCATAATAAATATAATAATGATAAATTTTACTACTACGATTACTACTACTACTACTATGATTACTACTACTACTACTACTACTACTACTACTACTACTACTAAAATGATAATAAAATTAACCTATGTACTCAGAAATCTAAAACTGAGGTAGAAGCAGGAAACAAAGAGTAGTAAAATAAAGTGTAAACAATCTCCATGTGAATTGGGATAAAAAAAAACATGACACCTTAAGAACTCAACCACCTCACGTTTCTACTTACTTATTCACAGGTGTAGCTTTGTCTTCTTGTGGAACTCTTAGCATTGGGAACAGGGAATGTCTTTGACTTTCGTGCCTGCTTCTGGGACCCTTTACCTCCCTACTGGATTGCCTCATCTATCCTTAGTAGAAGAGAAGGTACCCAGTCTTACTGTAACTTGATGTGACATGTTTGGTTGATATCCTTGGGAGACCTGCACTTTTCTGAAGAGAAATGAAGATGTTTATGCAGTTGTGGTGGAGGGAGAGTCAGGGTAAGGGACCAAGCAAAGAGGGGGGAAAGGAAGAAACTATGGTCAGGATGTAATATGTAAGAGAAGAATAAATTTAAAAGAATTAAAAGTAATGATAAATGACTTAATGATGTTTATTACTATCTATAAGTGGCTTATTTGGCCATTATCAAAGAAGCTTCCTCATTGTCAGAGAGAGAGAGAGAGAGAGAGAGAGAGAGAGAGAGAGAGAGAGAGAGAGAGAGAGAGAGAAGAAGAAGAGGAAGAGGAAGAGGAAGAGGAAGAAGAAGAAGAAGAAGAAGAAGAAGAAGAAGAAGAAGAAGAAGAAGAAGAAGAAGAAGAAGAAGAAGAAGAAGAAGAAGAAGAAGAAGAAGAGGAGAGAGTTTTTTAAATCTACAGCCTCAAATACGACGTTTCTATCAAATGTCTCTTCTCAGAGCTCAGGGACCTCTACGGGGGTGATAATGGTATCTAAGAACAAAAGGACATCCAGAAAACAAGGTCCTCTAAATCAAGTGAGCAAAGTTCAAATGTACTCACAGAGATTCAAGCCTCAAGCATAGAGCTGATATGGGTATGCACGGTGTCCTCTGTGTATATATTACAGTTTGGTAGTTTACTATATTTATGGAATGTCCTGACTGTGGGAATGAGTGTTCTGATTCTAGTGTCTTCTGGGGTCTCATTTCTTTCTGTTGTTTTTTCCTTTGTCCATCTTCAACACTGGTGAGGTTTGTTTTATTTTATTTTGTTTTGTTTTTATGTTTTGTTGTTATCTCTCAGAAGTCTACCTTTTTCTAATGACAAACAGAAAGGGAGTAGATTTGTATAGGAGGGAAGGTGGGGATAAATTGGGATGTATAAAACGAATGGGATTTGTAATCAAGATATACATAAATTTATAAATTCTGTTCATGTATACAAATCAGTCAACTGTGAAATTTTCTTTGTATTTTTGGTTTTTGTGTTCTTCTAACACCAAATGAGGCTTATATTCTTTAAATAATAGGTATTTATTTCTCACAGTTATGGATGCAGGAATTTAAAGTTTATGACCAGCATAAAAAAAAAACAAAACAAACAAACAAACAAACAAAACAAACAGGCTCTTATACTGCATTGTCCCATTGGAGATAGTAAAGGTCATGCAAACCCCAAGAAAGAAGGGCAAGAGTTGAAAATAGAGTACATGTAGTGTATCTTGTCTTAAGATACCCACTCTTGTAATATGAATAATAATTCACTCACAAAACAGGAATCTAAGTTTTAAAGTCTTAATACCTCAGAAGTCTTCCATCCTACAGAATCCAGATTTAAAGGGGATGACAGTCAAACCACAACACCCTCCTCCTCAGGGAATTAGCTATTTGAATGCTATCAAAGAATGTAATAATGAATCCTGCATTCTATTAAATGTAATAGAACTGTCCTTTTCTTTAAGAGTTCAAAGCTGGAGGCTGGATTCTAGGGTCAGTCATTTACCTCTGAATGAGTACATTCCAATGTCATGTCCTGTCAATATATCCTGATGGGGATTTCCAAATATATTATCATAGCTACACTAGAAACCCATATTTTTGAAAGGTTTAGGTTTGTAGTATAAAGCTTGGTTTTAAACATCCGTAGCTCTAGAGGACATGCATTCCTGGCCCACATTCTTTGTGCTAGCTGTTGGATTAGGGAAAACTATGTCTCAAATGTGAGGGCTTTAGTAGACTACTTTTTAAAAGAGACCTCCACCATGGCACTAAGAAAGTTGTTCCTCCTAATCTCCTTGGCTCTTCTTTCTTTTGTAGACTCTTGAGTATGAACTTTGATTATAGAAATTTCACTGGGACCACATACAGACTATTTGCATCCAGTGTGAACAATTAGGAGAATCTCTGTTCAGTATATGGAGCGTGACTAGTGAACCTCTTGATCCTTGGTGTTGATAATCCAAGAATTTAAAAATAGGAAGAAGCTCAAGGATAGTTTTGAAAGAACACCAGGTAAAATAAACTGTAAGAACTCTGCAACAGCCAGAAGGAGAGTGAAGAAGGGACTTGCTTTTTGTTTTGTTTGTTTTTTTTTTTTTTTTTTTTTTTTTTTTTTTGTTATTTTTTTTGTTTTTTGCTTTTTTTTTTTTTTTTTGACTTAGATCAAAATGCTGGCATGTCTGGTGTTGGTTAGAGGTCAGAAACAGTTGGAGGGCACTAGGGAAGGTAGGCTTCAAAGAAGTGGGGAGAAAGCTCAGGAGTACTCAGGGAAAAGTGTGTTTAAATCCCTTTTTGCAAATATCTTGAAAGGAAAAAACAAAAAAAAAGGATGAAAGGAAGGTTTACACATCTTCAAAGAACTAAAGACATTAGCAGGCTGAATAGGTCTACCAAAGCGGCACACTCTCAAAGGCTGATGCCGCAGAGAAGTGACTTTGGGAACAAGGCACTGTATTACCTAGTGATACCTTTCCAATTGATAGCCTGACCTTATGAATAAGCTTCTGTAGGGTGGTTCAAGGCCTCAGGAGACTGACAGTTTCTAACAGATTAACTCTCCAGTGAGAAACAACTGGATGAACTTTATCAGAATGCCACGATTCTACCCACACATAAGGGAGGAATTCAGTTTCATTCTTTGAACAGAAAGAAACAGAATTGTTTTTTAATTACCCTCAGTACAGCCCCTGGAACCCTCTTATGTTTTTGTGGTATTTTGAATCAAAGAAGCTGAAACTGATATTCCTCTTTCCAGTGTTAACATGATGGAAGAAGAGGTATTAAAGTAGATCATGAGAGAAGTATCCATTCATAATCGTGGAGAGAAGCATCCATTCACAATGGCTTTTTGGTCAGTAGAACTTCAGCTATAATATGCTTCCTTCCGAAAAAAAAAAAAAACCATAAGTGAACTTCATTCTGAACTCATGCAGTTTTAGCTCATCCTTATATCATTGCGACAATAGTAAATGTAAGAATAACCCACTGATCATCTGGAAAACCTAAGCACGCACATCAAGCTTAAAATTTTTAGTATTTTGTGGACAATCCAGGAGGCTAGGTAATGAAAGTATCTACCCCTTATTCAATAAAGTATGTTTTAATGGAATAAATAGAAATGCGGTAAATTTCACATAAACAACTTTAAGTGATGAACATATACTTGTATTCATTCATTATTGACTGTTCATTATCACTATGTTTGTTTATACCCCTTGTCTGGTTAAAAATTTTCATCTTTAGATGTAATAAGAATACATTTTTCTGTAGAATTATTCCTCGTTTTAAAATAAAGAACCGAGCAGGAAATTGAATAACTATATCAGAAGTTTGACAACAAATAATTAATCACAAGATAAGGCAAGCTAAAATTGTACTTCCCTGTCATCAAGTAATATAATGCAACACATTTCTGTATGCCCCAAGCTAATATGTATGTGCACCTTGTTTCTTGGTTGTTCTCAACCCAGAATCACTTCCCATTCCTGCAGGGAATCCTTTCTTGTGTCACTTAGACTCTGCAAAGTTTTTCTGCTCTGTCATTCCTCAGACTGGGCCAGTCAGACACAAATGAAACAAGTACGTTTCATCGTTTTGGAAGCTGAAAATCCATAAGTACTAACAAATTTAGTGTCTTCTAAGAACTTACTTTCTCCTTCATAATGAGCTTCTCTTCAGTTCTAAGGATACAGAAGCCAACAGGAGCCTCTGTTTCTTTTTTATGAAGGTATAAATGACTTTAATACCGTATACCTCCAAAGGTCTCCATCCTTTTCTTAAAATTAAATATATTACATCATTCTTCTTGCATTCTTTTTTTTCTTCAACTTCTCTGGACACCATTACTACTCCTCTTTTTAAACATTATAGCGCTTATATATCCATGCATATATATAAATACAACCTGCTAGTCTATTAATTATTGCTTGTGCATATATGTTATCAGGCCTGACCAATTAGTATTATGGGGATTTCACCCTTGGGACAGACTAACTCTTTTCAGTAAAGTCCTAGTTGCCTGTAGTTCTTTTGAGGGGGGGACCAGATTTTTTTTCCTTCCACACTAGCATGTCTGTTGGTATTGTCTTTGTTCAGGCCTTGTTTAGTCAAGGGCACACCTCTTAATAGCACACTGTGATTTCAACGTATAAATTTGGAAAGCCTTAACACCCAGCTTCTGTGTTCCCAGAAACCGAGGAGAACAGAAGATGCTGCTAATACAGTAACTATCCATGTACTCCAACGTAGACTCTTACAGACAAGAAAGAGATTTTACGGAAAACTGCTGGGACCAGTATCAGCCAAGCTTGGTTTTGAATCCTAGTTTTGTCACCTACTAGTTAGAGGACTGTGTGAAAAGAGTTTAACATCATCCTGACTCTGTCTGAAACATGGACAAGTAATGATGACACATGGGCTATTGTGATGTCTGACAAAGGCATCATTTGGAGAAGTCAGGCTTGCTTGTGCTTTATCCACCTTCAGTTCTATTTAGCAGAGAAACCCAGAGGCAATAGGTAGTCTGGGTGTAAAGCACCCCTGTGACAATTCATTTTTGTCAACTTGACTGGATTACAGCATGTTTAAATATTTTCAAATGGCTGTATCTCTGTCTGTCTCTGTCTCTCTGCTCTGTCTGTCTCTGTCTCTGTCTCTGTCTCTCTCTCTCTCTGTCTCTCTCTCTCTGTCTCTGTCTGTCTCTCTCTCTCTCTCTCTCTCTCTCTCAAGCCTGTGGGGGGCTTGTTTGAGTCTGGAGGAGTTAGTAACATTAATTCAGAAATCATAGTGAAGTGGACCATTCTTCCTGTGGGTAAGTTTTATCCAATCCACGGTTACCTGGTCACATAAATTCAAAGCCCTCAAAAAAATTTTTCCAATGTTTTTAAAACTCAAAAAGGAAGATTTAAAATAGCTGCAGCAACAATAATGATAATAATGAAAAATATTTTAAAATAAAAATAAGATGCATTTATTTATAATTTGGCCAAACCAAGGAAGGAAAAACTCCTGGGTTTTTTCCTCAACCTTTTTCATAATGGTGCTATAATCTTATAGCAAAGATGAAACATAAGCCAGGAAATACATTTATGTTAGTTTAATTGACATATGCTCCAGAAGTACAACTCTTCTTGGAAGGCAAGGTCTTCTGGCACCAATTTCAGCCTTTCTCTTTCCCAAGCATGAAATTCTTGAGGAAGTTTTCATTCATTGGGCATGATCCATTATTTCAATTCACCAAAGCTGAAAGAACAACAATGTTTAATAGTTAAAAGAGGAAAAAGAAAAATAATCCAATGAAACAATGGGCTAAGGAGATGGACAAAGATTTCTCAATCAAGATTTACACGTGCCAGGCTTTTACGATGGTTTTCTAGAAGTTCTCTCTCAGGTAGATACAAGTTCATGGCAATATATTCAAGGATGCTTTCTCAAGGTCATTCAGTTTCTGACACAGCTAAACATACCTTTTGAAATGGATAGGCTGTTATGTTTAATCATCCACATATATTAAAGAGGACTGTACTTTTAACACCACTTTTCAAGTTAGTAACTCCCACTTCATGATTTCTGTTCACTTTTCTACTTACATCCACTTTTGCCTCCCTATGGTCCATTGTTCATGAGAAATAAAAACTTTTTAGCCACCTTGTTAAAAACCAAATGAGGACTGGATAGTCAGAATAAAGTCCAGGGAGAGGGAGAGCATTTGTCAAGCTTCCAAAATCCATGATTGAATTCTTTCTCTCAATCTTCCAGGGATTCATACTAAAGTAGGTCTAAAATTCCAAGTCTTTCCCATGGATTTGATAGCCCTATGGGACCTGGCCTTTCTTATTCCCCACTGTCTCTTCTTCTTCTATTCCCTGTTCTTCAGTGTGATTCACCCTAATCTAGGCTATCAGTATCTCCCTGTGTCTGGCTGCAGTAGCCTTTCACTTCACCAGGCTCCCTGGAGTCCATTCGCAGCTCACTGACCAGACTGAGCTTCGCAAAACATAAATCTGGTCATTTAAACCTTAAGTCCTTTAATAGCTTCCTTTCTAAGTGGAACAGAATCCAAGCCTTTTGGTATGCAAAGCCTTTGTGCCTTGATTCTAACTGCCCTTCTCTTTCCTAAGCCATCCATCTTCCACTAGCAGGGAGTGTTTTAAAATTCCAGGAGCAGAAGTAGTTCAAGGAGTGTGCAGCCAATGAACGCTTTATTTAATGAGCAGGTCTTGGGTCCCATCTATGTGTCATTATAGGAGCCAAAATATGCACATCTTCCCATTTAGGGGCAGTTATCTGATGAGGATGAAGAGAGTGTATCTATCTAATCAGATTTTGGAGATGACCTTGGACAGCTCCTAAAACTTTTTTATGTGCTGTGTGTAGAGTCAAATTCAGCTTTTATGATTTTTTATTGATATTTTATTTACATTTCAAATGTTATTCCTTTCCTGGTTTCCTGGACGTAACCCCCTTTATCCCATCCCCCTCCTCCCCTTCTTATGAGGGTGTTCCCTCACCCATCCACCCCCTTCCCATGCCTCATACCGACATTCCCCACACTGGGGGTCCAACTTGCAGGACCAAGGGCTTTCCTTCCATTGGTACCCAAAAGGCTACATATGCAGCTGGAGCCATGGGTCAGTCCATGTGTACTCTTTTGGTAGTGGTTTAGTCCATGTGAGTTGTGGTTGGTTGGCATTGTTGTTCTTATGGGGTTGTAAGCCCCTTCAGCTCTTTCAATCCTTTCTCTAATTACTCCAATGGGGGTCCCGTGAGAACTGAGAAGTTCAGTGGTTTGCTGCTAGCATCTGCCTTTGTATTTGACATGCTCTGGCTGTGCCTCTCAGGAGACATCTATATCTGGTTCCTGTCCGCATGCACTTCTTAGCTTCATCAATCTTATATAGTTTTGGTGGCTGTATATGTATGGGCCACATGCAGGGTAGGCTCTGAATGGCCATTCCTTCAGTCTCTGCTCTAAACTTTGCCTCCATATCCCCTCCTATGAATATTTTTGTTCCCCCTTGTAAGAGGGAGAGAGGCATCCACAGTTTGGTCATCCTTCTTCTTGAGCTTCATATGCTCTGTGGATTGTATCTTGGGTAATCCAAGCTTTTGGGCTATTATCCACTTATCAATGAGTGCATACCATGAATGTTTTTCTGTGATTGGGTTACCTCACTCAGGATGATATTTTCCAGTTCCATCCACTTGCCTATGAATTTCATAAAGTCATTGTTTTTGATAGCTGAGTAGTATTCCATTGTGTAGATGTACCATATTTTCTGTATTCATTCTTCTGTTAAAGGGCATCTAGGTTCTTTCCAGCTTCTGGCTATTATAAATAAGGCTTCTATGAACATAGTAGAGCATGTGTCCTTGTTATATCTTGGAGAATTTTTTGGGTATATGCCCAGGAGAGGTGTAGCTGGGTCCTCAGGTAGTGCAATGTCCAATTTTCTGAGGAACCTCCAGACTGATTTCCAGAATGGTTGTAAGAGTCTGCAATCCCACCAACAATGGAGGAGTGTTCCTCTTTCTCCACATCCTGGCCAGCATCTGCTGTCACTGGAGTTTTTGATTTTCAAATTCTTTTTTTAATTGTAGCATCTTTCGTTTTTTGTTAATTTAAAAGAAAATTTAATTTAAGTAAATTTCATTTTGATTTTAAGTTAAATCTACTTTTACACTGATGTGCAAATACTATACCTATGGGGGATTCCATGTAATCCATTCACTTTAACATTCTGTCTGAAAGTCTACATTTAGTTTCCTATGGAAAGAATATTATTGGTTTTCTAGGATTGATGAAAACTGCATAATGCTAAGTTATTTTTAGCCAAGAAACATTTTATTCAATTTTTTTCTTTTTTGAAAGTATCTAATCACTTTAATATGCTATAAAAGGAGTATTAATCTAAAAAATTAAAAATCCTTTTTGAATTTTCACTTGATATTAACAAGGATTTGGGACTAGGTAGAATGTGTACTAAAAAAACAACAGAAAGATGGCTGAAGTTTCAGATTCATTATTAAACACAAAGAACATAAAGATGAGACTACACTTGACATTTCAGGATCCTAGAGAAAAGTTGCCAATTCATGGGGAAGAAAGGGCAACTTTAGTGGACTTCCTGGGCTCCTAGGAGAGGACATGCCAATCTAAATATTTTCTGCTCATATCAAAGTAATGAGTCGTTTCAATTTGTCATATTTTCACATTCACCTTTCAATCTTTATCATATATTACTGTGTTCCTGCATCCTTGTTTTTAAGAGGAGCACATATTGGCTTGAGGATTTCCAGCAGGGCCACCAGGTTATCTTGAATATTCTTTACAAATTTAAGAAAATACTCAAATATAAATTTAAGGGAAAGACGGGGACTGTTCTTTTAAATTTTATCATCTTCATTTTCTAGTATTAGACTAATAATTATTTAATATAAAAGAGTAGATAAATTAACAATTACACTCAAGAATAAAAACAAACTATACTAATAGGCAATAGGACAGAAACCATGCCACATAGTATAAGAAATGTTGCTACATATATTTATGCCAATCTCAACTTTTTTTTTTATTAACTTGAGTATTTTATATACATTTCAAGTGTTATTCCTTTCCCAGTTTCCAAGCAAACATCCCCCCCTCCCCTTCTTTATGGGTATTCCTCCCCATCCTCACCCCTGCCGTCCTCCCCCCAACAATCTAGTTCACTGGGGGTTCAGTCTTAGCAGGACCCAGGGCTTCCCCTTCCACTGGTGCTCTTACTAGGATATTCATTGCTACCTATGAGTTCAGAGTCCAGGGTCAGTCCATGTATAGTCTTTAGGTAGTGGCTTAGTCCCTGGAAGCTCTGGTTGCTTGGCATTGTTGTACATATGGGGTCTCCGAGCCCCTTCAAGCTCTTCCAGTTCTTTTCTCTGATTCCTTCAATGGGGTCCCATTCTCAGTTCAGTGGTTTGCTGCTGGCATTCGCCCCTGTGTTTGCTGTATTCTGGTTGTGTCTCAGGAGCGCATCCACATCCGGCTCCTGTCGGCCACACTTTTTGCTTCATCCATCTTGTCTAATTGGATGGCTGTATGTATGGGCCACATGTGGGGCAGGCTCTGAATGGGTGTTCCTTCTGTGTCTGTCTTAATCTTTGCCTCTATTTCCTGCCAAGGGTATTCTTTGTTCTTTTTAAAGAAGGAGTGAAGCATTCACATTTTGGTCATCGTTCTTCAATTTTTCTTCTTAAGGTCAGGCCAGCTCACTGACATTTGTTTGCTATGACCGTTTCCACACCCCTTTCCACTAGTATCCAGCCCAGAGGACTATAGCTACTAATCTGACCTCCTCTTCCTCTTCCTCTACCTCTTCCTCCTCCTTCTCCTATTTGTTCAAGAAAACAGACTTGACACCAGGTCTGAGATAGCTGCAAGGCATCTAGTAACTCATCATTTTAAGATAGTCTTTTAACATTCACTGTGCCAATGGTTCTGATTACAGTAGTGAGGGGGATAGTGACCTTTGACCATTTGAAAAAGACAACAGGCCTTGGGGTCATTTTACATTAAAGGCACATACCCCTTTCCACTAGCATCCAGCCCAGAGAACTGTAGCTACTTTTCTTCTTTTGGTTTTTTCTCTCATTTTTCTATTAAATCTTTTCTAACAGTATACCTGTTCATTCAAGCCACTAGTTTCTTTCCCTCCCCTATCTTATTAGTTTGTCTTACTTCTTTCTAAAAGTATTTAAGTATTTATTTTTGTTTTAGGCACGAGTATTTTGCCTATATATATAGGAGTGAACCACATGAACACAGTGCCTGCAGAGGCTATGAAATGGTTTCAGATTCACTGGAAATGGACTCACAGATGGTTGTGAGCTTCTAGATGGCTGCTTGGAACAAACCCTAGATTGTGATGGTTTTGTATGTTTGGCCCAGGAACTGGCACTATTAGAGGTTGTGTAGGTGTCACTGTGGGTGTGAGCTTTAAGACCCTACTCCTAGCTGCCTGGAAGTGAATCTTCCACTAGCAGCTTTCAGAGAAGTAGAACTCTCAGCTCCTCCTGCACCATCCCTGCCTGGATGCTGCCATGCTCCTGCCTTGATGATAATGGGCTGAACCTCTGAACCTATAAGCCAGCCCCAATTAAATGTTGTTCTTATAAGAGTTGCCTTGGTCATGGTGTCTGTTCACAGCAGTAAAACCCTAACTAAGACAAAGCATAATACGGTATCATTAATAGTGTGAGGGATTGATGCTTGCCAATGGGATGGGTCTCAATTTGGGGCTGTCATTGGCTGGCCATTCCCTATGCTCTATCTTTGTCCCTGTACATCTTGTAGGCAGGACACATTTAGGGTCAAAGGTTTGGTGGTTGGATTGTTGTCCTTATCCCTCCACTTAGAGTCCTGCCTGGCTACAAGAAGTGACCACTTCCCATTGCTAGGAATCTCATCTGGAGTCTTCTGCTTAGACACTCTGGGGCCTCCCTCTATCCCAGGTCTTTGGTACATTCTATAGCTTGTCCCCACCCCCAGCTAATCTCCCATCCTCCCCTGCCCCTGCCCCCACCCCCCATCCCTCTTCCACCCAGTTCCTCCTCCCATTGACCTCCTTTATCTATTCTCTTTCCCCTTCTGAGTGAGATTCACCCACCCTCCCTGGTGTTCTCCTTGTTATTTGGCTTCTTTGGGTCTGTGGATTGTGGGGTAGTTATCCTGTACTTTATGGCTAATATCCATTTATCAGGGAGTGTATACCATGTGTGTTCTTTTGTGGCTGGGTTACCTCACTCAGGTTGATAGTTTCTAGTTCCATCCATTTGCCTGTGAAATTCATGAAGTTGTTGTTGACTAGCCTCAGTAGGAGAGGATGAATCAAATCCTGAAGTGACTTGATGTGCCAGGGGAGGGAGGGTGACACCAAGAGAAGGCAAAGGTGAAATGGCAGGAGGACTTGTGTGAGGGTGTACTTGGGGGGAGAAGAAGGGCTGATACTGAGTTGTAAAGTTAATAAATGCACTTTAAAAACTATTTTGTGTATGCTACTATGTAAGAATTTTCCACATATCAAATTTAATATTTTAAAACTGTCATCTAGTTTATACATATGTGTGGTGTAAAGCATGCAGTGTAATATTGTAACACTTGTATCCATTGCAGAATTACTCAGGCAAACTGAGTAAGAAGCATTTCTCCTCATCCTTTCTTCATGTTTAAAGCCTTAAGCTCTTTGCTTCTAGTTCTTTATAAAATACATACTAGGCTAAGTGACTGGTTAACCCTCTGTGCTACAGAACATCAGTGTTACCCTCTAAACAATATTGAAAGGTGGGTAGGGTTTGTGTGAACACCCGTTTTGGTGACTTTGTGTCCTTAAAGTGATAAAAGGTAACAACATGAAATCGTTGTTTCTAGTGCTTGTTAAATTTCTCATAGCAATATGGAAAACTTTTATTGGAAAAACAGATACAACTTCAAGAAAGGGGACATTTGTGTGAGCCAGCATGTGGACAATGCTGAGTTTCACTGTAGATTGCTGCAGGACATTGGATCCTGCTCACCACCATGTGCTCTTCTTCCCAGCATGGGGCCACTATAACAGGTTTTCCCAAAGACATCTTAGTGAAGGTATCACTCAAGCTTAGGTCCCAAGAGAGCTGTGAGGTAATTACCAACTGTTCAAAACTACCAGATTATGATTATGTTTGACACACTAATAACATTGAAGTCTAAAACTCATGAGCTTTCATATCTCTCTCTCTCTCTCTCTCTCTCTCTCTCTCTCTCTCTCTCTCTCTCTCTCTCATGAAGCTACACAGATTCAGAAGGATAACCTTCAGAATATTAATCAGAAGGCTAAGTAAGTGGATCTTTACCTTTGGAGTAAGAATAGGATTCTGAAAGCAGCCTTGACACTTGGCAGCCACTTGAGATTAGAGTCCCTCTGGCCTCCCCTTGTCCACCTATAATGCCTTTCTCGTGTCTGTGTTTCTGTTGTCATTTACTAACTGAAGATGTGATGCTGTGAAGAGTTTAAAATTTATCCAGGCAAAACGCTTTGTCCTGGGGAATAATGCGTACCCTGTTTCCCATGTGGGGTGGGATTTCAGTGGAGATTTCAGACTATGACTTGCTAGGTTCCCATCATTTTAGAGAAGGTAGCAGTGTTGAGCATTGTGACTGCTGGAATCTCACCTCGGGGCCTGTTACGTTTCTCAGTTCTTAGATTCTGGAATCTAGCCCAGTGTTTGCTAGCTGCAGTTTGTCTCTATTTTGTCATCCAAATGCAAATAAATAAATCATTAAATGTTAGCAAAAGGAAGTGGCTCTGAGATCACAGCATCTGTGAGTGTCAGAGGAAAGAGCAGTGTTTGAGTTCCCTGGGCCTCTGTGCCATGCTCTTTCAACTGTGTCCTCCTCCTCCTCCTTCTCCTCCTCCTCCTTCTCCTCCTCCTCCTCAACTTTCTTCTGATTTGTTGTCAGGCCCCTAGAAAATAATTTTCACACATGGGTTCATCCTCTGTTATTTTGCCCAAGGCCTATCTTCTGTAATTTGATTACATCTTGTCTCACTGATAGAAAGTAATCTCAGCAAGTGCTTAGCTCTAACAGTTGCCTCCCCAGTGTGGACTGCCAGCGCCCACTCACACATTTTATAGTGCAGTTCATGGCCATGAGATTTCTGCTTCCCGTTTGCTCAGGGACGTACATGCACTTCACATATACTTTGAGTAAAAAAAGTAAAGTATTCAGGCAAAGAATGTATAGTGAAAAATATACTCACGTGGAATATTTCCTAAAGTAGTGATTGGGTTCAGCAGGTTTCCTAGAAGGACTGTGTTGTTCATCCTTACAAAAGACCATTCATCTTTGAAGATCCATCTTAGATGATACCCCATCTAGGACTCATTTTCTGTCCCACCCCAGGCAGATTTTATCTTACTTTATCCTCTGCAATCCATTGTGTTTTTATCTAGAACTCTTCTTAGATATTTATTATGAATTGCCTTATATTAAAGTTATTCTCTGCAATGCAAAGGGACTACACTCTCAGGGAACAGCCACCAATTTTTCCTTATCTCTGCATCAACCAGCCTTAGTGTAATTCCTGGCAAAGAGGAAGCACTCAATCACTGTTTCCTGGGGTGAATTGAAAATCAACTGCGTTATAACTTTGAAATTTGCTGCAGCGTGATTTTTGACAAAGTCCTTTAGGTGATTAATGAAACTGTTTACATTTTGGAGTTAAATAAGGGTGGGGGAATGATCCATTGGTACCTTCCAGTTACAGACTTTTTACCAGAGTTTTAAATGTCAGGCTTTGTTTGATGAGTGTACTTGGGGTTTCTGCCTCCTCTACTCTCTAGTCTATATGCTGACGCATCCCTTGCCATGCAGGGTAAGAAACAGACACTATGGAAGCATCCTTGAAATTATCCTTAAAATTATTTAGAAGGATAAATGTGTGGACTCTATGAAATCTGACCCCTAGAATATAATGGAAGGAATCCATCTGAAGAACTGCCATTTCTATGATCAACGATCCGACTGCCATATCCAAAATCATGCTACTGTTCCTGTGCTTCCAGATTCGGGAAGGTGGCGCTCTCCTACCTACTTACCTCTTAGCCTCCATAGAGGAGATGCTTCATGTTCTGACTAGTTTTATGGTAACTTGACACAAGCTAGAGTCATCTGAAAGAAGGGAACGTCATTTGAGAAAATGCCTCTATGGATCTGAATGTAGGTCCCATTTTTTTTTTTTTTTAGTAGTGGTTGATGGGGGAGGACCCAAGCCACTGTAGATGATGCCATCCCTAAGTTGGTGGTCCTGAGTTCTATAAGAAAGCAGAGTGAGCAAGCTATGAGGAGCAAGTCATTAAGTAGCACTCCTTCATGGCCTCTGTAAGAACTCTTGCCTCCAGGTCCTGGCCCAGTTTGATTTCCTGTCCTGAACACTGATGAACACTGATGTGGAAGTGTGAATCAAATAAAGTAAAGCCTTCCTCCCCAACTTGCTTTTTGGTCACAGTGTTTCATTGCAGTAATAGAAACCCTAACTAATACCCAAGGGAAATGAGACCGATTCTGACCAGTATATCTGTGGCAACTGATAGAGAATTGACATAGGTCACCAGTGTGAAGCCAAATGTCTCTGATATCTAGCTTGCCAGCAGAAAGTAATTATAAGGATGTAGAATTGTTCTAAATTTTGCTTCTACCTCCAAAAATATAATCAAGTGCATTTGACTGCAGGAATCTATTTTATGTCAAGGACTTAGCTATGAGAGAGACTAGAAAATGTAGTTGGTAGCTTTGTAAATTCTGGAATATAGAAAGAGGCATTCAAAGTAGGGTTAATTAGAGACTGAATGAGGTGATATACAACATTCTCACAAGATAATTCTGGGTTAGTTTGTTGGTGAGTGGTGACAGCACAGAAGATGTTTCTGCCCTACAGTGAGATAGACATACGATCTTAAACTCATAATTACATTAGCCGTTATCTTCCAAGCCCACAGCAAAAGAACCTTCAAGGGGATTATGTGACCCTCTTTTATGTATGTTATCTGATCAGGGATGGACCCAGTGGTGGTTCTCATGTACTCCTGTCAGGGACATACATAGGCTAATAGAAGTTTCATATAGGAAACAATAAACTTCCACAAAGGCAGAACTAGAAAGTCATCTGAAAGATTCAGGACCAAGGAGGCCATTGTAGGCTATGTATAAAGTAGAACTGTTATTAAACCAGCTCTTTAGGAAGATGAATGGAGCAAATATACCAAGTCAAACAGACATTTTCAATGAAAGGAACGAACGAATGGCAGCCTCTGCGAGAACTTGGAGAAAGTAGTTATCTATGTTCTTATTGTTATTAATCCCAGGCTAGTTCCACTCCAAATTTGCCATATTCTTTTCATTTTCCTTGAAGATAACTTGGGTTCAAGGCAACTGCAATGAAGCCAATGGGGCATGATGAGAATTATGTCAGAAGAAAAAACAGATGAGAGACTGATTTCATCCATGAGACATATGGCAAAGATAATGTTAAATTTATCTTTTTATTCCCTATTCCTGATCTACCAGGGAGTACATTTCCCAGTCTTTCTTAGAGAACTATTCTAAGTTCTTATCATGAGGAATGAGCTAATATGATATGCCACCTCTAATCTAAGCACCCTTGTCTTCATTGATGAGGTAGGATTTTGAGGCATCACACTGGACCTTGGAGTTACTTGGATGAAGGTTGCCAAGTGGTTTTTCCTAAATTTTATTACACTACAACATGGCCTTTGTTGTATTACAGCATTGATTATTGGCTGGAGAAATAGGTCTAAAATGGCAGTACATATTCACTGCTCCATTAAACACAGGTTATATGGGTCATGCACCTATAACCAGGGTTGATTTGTAACCATGTTCTGTGTGCTTAACTACAGAAATGCTTTATTCATGTATGACTGGGATTTCAAATGTTCTGTTAGTTGGCAAGAATATCTTCAATCTGATTAGAATGTGGCAAAAATTACTAGTTATTTGGAAGAGCTATGTTTTCAATGCGGTAAGTTCCAAATGTAAATTTTCCTTACAACACATTTCTGAAAAATTAGTTGTTATACTTAATTTTTTATGTATAAACGATAATAGTTCTTCCTTATGGCAGAAGCTTATTTCTACCCGACAATTCTATGAAATTTAGTGAATGAGTAAGTCATGACAATTCCAAGGAAGTGACTCTCTTCTCTGTCACTCTGCAGCCACCAATAGTACCTTTTGTGGTACTATTCAGAAAGTTCTTGTTGAAGATGAGATGAAGTCATTATCTTTTGGTAGAACAGGATTGACTGTAAAATCACTTTAAGGGATTAAAGGGACAGTCAGTGGCACGGTACTTTCTCCGCATGTGCAAGGTCCCAAATTTAATCTTCAGGATCACAAAAATCACTTTAAGATGTTTTCAGCTAACCAAGACCTATAAATTAGTCCCATGAGTATCTCTGAGGCTTGATAAAAATCTGGAACAAAGTATACAGGAGTAATAACCACAGGCAACGCTAGAGTGTACGGCGGTTCTAGTTCCCTTAGCTAATCCCTTTATTTTTTGTGTGAACTCGGGCAAATAATTTGAGTCAGCCCCAATTTCCTAATTCATAAATGATAGATTTGTTGTTCATTCTGCCTCAGAGATCTGCAAAGCTGAAATAACACAGGAGAGAGGGAAATGTTATAAATTGTAAAGTGTGTATGTATATAAGGCACTCATGTGAGGTATGTATGTACATGTAAACGAAATTATAGCTTTGTGGAAACCAAATCATTCTTTATAGAACATAAAGTCTTTCTTTTCCTGTGGCATCTGCATTTTTTTTCTTTTATTGGATTTTTTATTTACACTTCAAATGTTATCTCCTTTCCAGATTGCCCCCCCCAAGAAACCTGTTATTTCCCGCTGCTTCTATGAGGGTGTTTCCCCACCCACATACCCACCCACTCCCTCCCACCTTCCTGCCCTAACATTCCCCTATACTGGGGCATCAAGCCTTGACAGGACCAAGGGCCTCCCATTGATGCCCAACAAGGCCATCCTCTGCTACATATGTGGTTGGTTGCTATTATTGTTCTTCCTATGGGGTTGCAAACCCCTTCAGCTCCTTCAGTCTCACCCTTAACTCCTGTATTAGGGCCCCCATACTCAGTCCCATGGTTGGCTTCCAGCATCCAGATTCGTATTGGTCAGGATCTGGCAGCGTCTCTCAGGAGACAGCTATATCAGACTCCTGTCAGCATGCACTTTTTTGGCATCCAATATATACAAAGAACTCAAGAAGTTGGACTCCAGAGAATCAAATAACCCTATTAAAAATGGGATACAGAGTTAAACAAAGAATTCTCAACTGAGGAATGTAGAATGGCTGAGAAGCACCTAAAGAAATGTTCAGCATCCTTAATCATCAGGGAAATGTAAGTCAAAACATCCCTGAGAGTCCACCTCATACTAGTCAAAAAGGCTAAGATCAAAACTCAAGTGACAACAGATACTGTCGAGGATGTGGAGAAAGAGAAACACTCCTCCATTGTTGGTGGGATTGCAGACTGGTACAACCATTCTGGAAATCAGTCTGGAGGTTCCTCAGAAAATTGGACATTGCACTACGTGAGGACCCAGCTATACCTCTCTTGGGCATATACCCAAAAGATGCCCCAACATATAACAAGACACGTGCTCCACTATGTTCATAGCGGCCTTATTTATAATAACCAGAAGCTGGAAAGAACCCAGATGTCCTTCAACAGAGGAATGGATACAGAAAATGTGGTACATTTACACAATGGAGCTATTAAAAACAATGACTTCATGAAATTTATAGACAGATGGATGGAACTGTTTATTTATATTGTCCTAAATTCTATTTCTTTTTTTAAGTTTTAGTTTTTCATGTGTATAAATATTTTGTCTACATTTGTGTCTGTGTACCACATGCGTACTTGTGCCTGGTGTCTGCAGAGGTCAAAAGATGACATCATATCTCCTGGAACTGGAGGTGTTGATGGTAGTACGCCTCCATGTGTGTGCTGGAAACTGATCTCTGGTCCTCTACCAGAGCAATATGTGTTTTGGTCACTGAGTTCTCTTTACTGCACCCAAATTTTATGTCAGTGCAAGGGAAATTCACAGCCACATCTGTGTAATTGATGACACATGTCTAATGTAAATAGATGTAGTTAATCTGCATGTATATCCCAGGATAGACAGAGAAGGATGGAGATGCTATAGAGAAGTTTGTTGAGGTTTTGCAATTCTAGAGTTTAATGTCTCAAAAAATTCTGTTTAAGCAGCACAGGAAGCAAAGGGACCAGAACAGATGGGGGTTTGTGCATACCTTATAATACAAGTGTGCGTATGTTGCCTTACTCTGCATGATTGCTGAGCTCTCAGTACATCATATTTTGGAATTTAGCGTCTCCTTTATCCCACGTGCCAGAGGTACTTTCTCATATATTCATACCACAAATTCATGCCCAAGAAATACTCTTCCTCTGATTTAATGAAGAGAAACTCCCCCCTACACACACTTTTGAAATAGGGCTGTCTGTCCTGGAACTCTCCTTCAGTAGTTCTCAACCCATGGGGTGTCTCAAACCTTGGGGTTTGTACAATTCATTCACACACAGGAGTCTCACATCAGATACCCTGCATATCAGATATTTATATCACAATTCATAATTGTAGCAAAATTACAGTTATGAAATAGAACAAAACTAATTTTATGGTTGGGGGTCAGCACTAGATAAGGAATGACATTAAAATGTTGCACCATTAGGAAGACTGAGAACCACTGCTCTATGTAGACCAGATTGTCTGTGAACTCTGCCTTCCTAGTGCTGGGATTAAAGTAAGTAACTATTATGTAGTGCCTTATTTGCAACCCCAAACTTATGCTCTAATTTTTATGTACTTGAGTGCTTTTCCCTGGTCCTAGTCCTACATGAATCAAAGGCGTGGTGACATATAAGGCAAGGTCCCTGTTCTCAGAACGAAAGTGAAACTAGGGCTAATCAGAAAGAGATTCTTGGATTCTCTCTCTCTCTCTCTCTCTCTCTCTATCTCTTTCTCCTTCCTCCCAACACTTTCTCCTCCATCAATTCCTGAGGCTTCCTTGAACTCATTGTTTAACTCAAGTTAGTCTCAGGGTCGCAACAATACTTCTGCCTCAGCCTCTCAAATGTTGAGATTTTAGTTTCCCATTGATACAGAACAAGTAAAAACAAACATTACAATTTAAAACTATGTCCTTTATCAATTCAAAGTGCTATAGGATGTGATTCAGATAGTTTCTTAGCTCAGAAGGCTGAACTCAAGATATCAGCCAAGTGGCTAGAGAGATGACTAAGCAGTTAATAGTGTTCACTTCTGTTCTGAAGGTTCAGTTTGCAGCACCCATGTAGCACCTCACAACTATCCATAACTCTAGATCTAGGAAGCCAACACCTCTTCTGTCTTCCTTGGGTACCAGCCACAAAACAAAAATAAATGGATCTTTAGAAAGGAAATCAGCCAATCAGAATGGTCATGTGAATGGTCTGGGAAAAATATGCTTTCAAAATCATTCAAGTCAGAGTACAGCACTGAGGTCTTTCCTCAGAGAATTACCATCCAGAAGTTGCCTTCAGCTCTTAGGGTTGCTTACCTTGCTTGCCCTGGAGTTCGTTCCATTTTCAAAGACAGAACAGTATATCTTCATCAGTCTTCTCTTCAACCAACTAAAGTCAGTTTTTAAAGCTACATGCCTGCTTAAACAGTCTATCCAGGTTCAGCTCCATCTGCCATAATATGTCACCCATACATGACAATAATATCTCATCACATCACAGCTTACACTCACTCTTAAGGGAGTGATGCAGGGCCCATACATGAGTAGGCAGGACTCAGAGAACCCTCTTAGCCTTTGTCTATCATGAATGAAAAATAATCATAGAGAACAAGTTGCAAATGCTTGAGAATCATATTGGAGATACCTGGATGGGTGTTCCTGGGCTCCCAGTGTCTTGGTCTTGCTTCCTTTGCTGAAGGACCTTTAGTAGTCCCTTGTTTGAATTACTGACTATAAAAAAGGGTTGTTTACCAGAGCTTTCAGGGACTAAGCCACTACCCAAAGACTATACATGGACTGACCCTGGGCTGCAACCTCATAGGTAGCAATGAATAGCCTAGTAAGGGCACCGGTGGAAGGGGAAGCCCTTGGTCCTGCCAAGACTAAAACCCCAGTGATAGTGATTATTGGGGGAGGGTGGTAAGGAGGATGGGGAGGGGAAGCCCATATAGAAGGGGAGGGGGAGGGTTTAGGGGGATGTTGGCCCGGAAACCGGGAAGGGGAATAACAATCGAAATGTAAATAAGAAATACTCAAGTTAATAAAGATAAAAAAAGGGGTTGTTTAGAGAATTTCATATCTATATTTAACTTTTGTACCTCAGACAATATGTAACCTAAAAATTGTGTTTTCTATAGAAAAACTGAGTAGGTGTTCTGTAATTCATAGATGACAAGCACTCTACTTGACTTCATCATTCCTATTTTTAAACAGAGCAATCCACACAACAAACTTCCCCTGACTTGTAGATTTTTGACATTATTCTCTCAAATTCCTAGATTTGGAAAAGATTAATTTATAATCCCCTTCTCTGTCTTTCTGCTTACAAACTAATTTCTACCCACTACCTGCTACTCCCACAAGTCTATTTGGTTTGACACTCAAGAGTACATTGACCCTGATACAAATAGCAACTTACTCATTGGATGGTTAATTGTATGTGTCAACTTGATTAGGATAAGGAATGCTCAGATAGGTGGCGCAATGTTAGTTCTTGGTCTGACTGTGAGGGCACTTCCACGAAAGATTAATATTTTAATCAGCAGAGTAGAAAAGATTGATCTTGGCAATGTAGGTAGGCATTATCCAATATTTTGAGAGTCCAAATAGAAGAAAAATAAGACAGAGAGAACAGGAATTTGTGCTTATGTCCTCAGCTGAATCATCCATGTCCTTCTGTCCTCTGACACTAGGGCTCCTGGTACTCAGGCCTTGGAGCTCTGGAAACCACACCAATATATTGTAGGACCTCTTGGTCTCCAAATCATGCGAGTCAGATTTTATAACAAATACTCTATTATTACCTCTATTATCTCCCTCCTCCACGCCCCCCCTCTCTTTCACACACACACACACACACACACACACACACACACACACACACACACACACCCTTCATTGTGCTTCTATAAAGAACCATGAAAAGTATAGACACTTCCCTGGCATGCAACTCTTTTAACCTCAGGTTCCTCTTCTATAAAAGGGGTGGGGATGTGATATGCATGCTAAAGTATGGTGGCACTGTTATTTTTCCATGATTCTGAGCTTCTTGGTGGCAGAAAGCACTAATACTAATAAAGCACAGGTCAGTCATGTCTATGTATTTCAACACTGGAGTTTTATAACTATCAATGGATATGTCCCTATGATCTTATTGAGAATTTTGTATCCATATCTCCCATATATCCTTGCAGTGTTTGACACATACTAGGAACCCTACAAACATTTGTAAATGGTTGGAGTTGTGAATTAATGTATTTCTCCACTTAAATTATATACTCATTGGGGGCAAATAATTTCTCATACCTCTGGGAGTCTACATGGTTCTTTTTGCCAAAGGAAATGTTGATTGTATCATGACAATTTTCAAGGCATAGACAATATTTGGTAATGGATAATTCCCTCCTTTTTTAAATTCTCAGACTTAGCTGAAATCTTAGGGAAAGTTGAACTTGACCATGTGTTTGAGGTTGGTCCTCAGTGTTTATGAATGATCAAGATAAAGTGATTCTGCAATCTTCCATAACTTACTGCTAAGTTAGATTAAGTAGAAGGAAATAACGACTATTAAAAATCTCACATGTTTTTAAAATCTCTCATGAGCTTATTGCTAAATGTTAATGGTATACTCAGAAAGTCAACAACTTCCTTCTTCCTTCTGGCATTTGTGTGTGTGGTGTGTGTGCGTGCGTGTAGTGTGTGTGCAGTGTGTGTATGTGTGTGTGTGTTTGCATGCTCCAATGTACAAGTCCATATTCATGTTCACTCAGCAAGAGAAGTAAAAACAGGTTGTTTTCTTCTTCAAGGTCTAGAGAAGAAAGGATTCCTTCAGATACTTTAGATCAAGAGTTACCTACAGTGGAGAGGTTAGATGTTATATATTCAAGCTCTATTCTGTGACTTGGAACAAGTTCTTGAGCTGTTTTGAGCCTCACTTTTTAATCTGGAAAATAGAGTTGAAGACACATCTCATTCAAGAGTCAAGATTAAGACTTAGTGTGATAATTTACATAAAGCTTTCAGAAGATTTTTGCAAGTATAATAGTAATAGCTAGCTATTTGTATAATAAGTAGAATTTTCTTAACTAAAGTGTTATAGTATCTCACTCGGTATAATGTCATGTCCTCATGATTAAGTCACATAGCATTGCTTTACTGATGAAACTGAATATTTCCAGTAGAACCACACTCCAAAGACCCACTATATCTATTTTTATGTTATTGGGATACAACTAGCATTCTGTGAATCTCGGTGTTAGTCTCTGTAAAGAATTCATTTAGACATAGTTTCCAGGCACATCACTGAGTACTTTTGGTTATAAAAATGGATCACTGATTTTGTCTTACCTGGAAGAATGGATGGAAGATATGTAAAACTAACTGCACCTTAGGGACAAATGAAGTAAAAGGCTGTACGAGGCATAAGAGAGTTCAGGAAAAGATGTCACTTTTGAATCTGCCTGTGACGTGCCCTGTCTATCTTTAAGTTACAAAATGTCAGAGAACATTAGAAGTATGCTCCTGATCACCTCTGTCTCAAGTCTTGATCTCTGTCTGTTTCCTGCTATGTAAAATAGAGATGATGCTTAAACCTGCCCCATCCAGTGAGGAAAGGGATTGACTGTCTCGCATGGTATGTATGTCCTTGATCCACAGAGAGCATTGTGGTGCTCTCCCGTGACACTCCTTGGGCTCATTTTACCAGTGAGTCGATTCACAAGGTAGACACATCTAAAGCATTCATTGTGGAGGTTTCAGATCTTGACTGCTAAGCTTAATGTAAACCACTGAACTGGTAAACCTATTGTCTTCTACTCTTCATGTGGCTTTAGAATGAGAAATTCATAAAGACATCAATGCTCTGTTTTATCCACGTCATTTGCCAGTCAAACTGCTGCAAAATGTCTGATGTGGATCTTAACTTGCACATAGAGTGCTAGAACATTTGAAGCGTAAAAGTATTAATTTCACACATGAGTATTAGTGATGAATAATTATAATAAATAATTATATATTGCATTATTTATTGTATAACACAATAAATAATTTATTTGTTCAATAATTAATAATAAATAAAATATGATTAAAATGTATTAAGAACACAAAATGATGTTTTCAGATGTGCCTATAAAAGAAAACTGTAATTGCATGACCACACACATTACCTGTGGCCAGTAGGGCAACCCCTTTGTGGAGAGCATGCTAATTATCTCCCAACCCTGTAAAATCAGACAGCATATCTAATAAATGTCCATGTTTCAACTAGGTTGCAGAAAAAATAATCGTAATGTGGATTTTCTAATAGCTACTGAAGCATCTTGAAATAAAATTGATTTGTGTGCATATTGATAATTGTTTATGAGGCACAAATAAGCTAATTGGCAGATAATTATTAGCTCAATTATCCATTTAACATTCACCAGTATTGTGAGTAACTAAGTTTTTTTTCTATCCTTATGTTACAGTGCTTCAACCATCCTGGTTTTCAGTGCAAGACGTCATGCTCCTAATACCATCACTTATATCTGAAATACAATTTAGGTGTAAATGGGAATCATGCTGGTTTGAATGAAAATGATCCTCATAGGCTATGTTTGACTATTTGGTCCCCAGTTGATGGTACTGTTACAAAGGACTAGGTAGGGTAGCCTTGTTGGTGGAGGTATGTTCCTGGGGTGTTGTGTGTATTGGGGTTTCAAAAACTCATGCCAAGCCTGGTGTCAATTTGTATGCCTCATGGTCATATCTCAAAATGTAAGCTCTTAGTTACTGCTCCAGCACCACACCTGCCTGCCTGCCTGTTGTCACATTCCCTGCTATGAACTATGATGGTCGTGGGCTCAAACTCTGTGAAACTATAGACCCATATAAACTCTTTCTTCTATAAGCTGTCTAGTCATGGTGTCTTATCAGAGCAATAGAAGTGTAACTCAGGCAGGATCATTTCTACAGCTCTGGAGGAAATGCAGCATTGAAAGAAAAGGACCCTAGAGGAAATGAACAACTCACTAGTCTCAGAGATCAAAAGTTAAACAGTTCTTGTTGACAACCTGAAATGATGGCTTCTTGTAGGAATTATAGAGCACCAGTGTTCATGGGACAAATGACAATGTGACAGAAGGGCTGGCCAGCTGCTGGTGAATCTAGTGCAATAGCAATGCTCCCTCTTTACCTCTACCTTTACCTAGCTCTCCTCTTTCTTCCCCTCCCTCTCCCTCTCTCTCCTCCTCTCTATTACATACACGAATAAAGGGAAGATGGGCGAAGGAAAGAGAACATGGTTGTTTGAATAGTTCATGTATGTATATCTCATTTTTCAATGTCATTAGGAAAGAGCTGCTAGAAATGTTTGTTGGCTCCTCGAAAACAGCAGGAGGAATCAAGAAGTCATGGGAATAGCTTTTCTGATTGCATAAAGGCAAAAAAAATGAATTTTGAAAAACTAAACAACAAAAACAAATTGAGATTCTTTATGCACTCTCTTACAAGTAGGTTATTGATATACTGATTTCTGCTTCAATCACTTCTAATATGCACACACACACACACACACACACACACACATACACACTAAATCTCAGTAATTTTTCCCTAACTTCCTCCCTGAGATCTTTTTTTCTTCTCACATTTGTGCATATTTCATGTTAGTAATCTTTTATGTGTGTACAGCCACACTTAATATTTTTACCTTGCTGTATTTTCCTCCCAACTTTGTCACACAAGACTTCTTAGGAGTTTCGATAAGGCAATGGGAGAATCAGAGATGAAATGCTGTTTAAAGTTATAGGCCAGTTTAAAGGCCTGTACAATGACTCTCAGACTATGACTATTAATGGAAAGTTTCTGTCTGATCTATTGGACAAGTGGGTCTCCTTCACCAGCCATCCAAACCCTATTTGGATGGACCTGTGCTTTCTCCCTTCCTGATAAAGGTCTGTCTTCTGACTGGCTTCTCTGGCCATCGCAGCCATATAACACATATCATTTTCAGTTACCAGTCCATTCCCACTGCCAAGTCAAAACCTCATGCCTTCATCTGGAAGTAACACATCTCCATCGCCAAAGGAGGATCTGAAAAGGGAAACTAAGTTGTTGCTATCTGATCCTTAGTTCTACACCTTTCGCATCTGCTCTTCTCCTGTGGCTCTTGCCTACTTCTATGGTCCAAGGAAAGAAAGAGAAGACAGATAAGGGGGCAACCATAACCTTTATCTACTGGTGCTACCGTGATAATAAAGTAGGAATGCTGTCAGGCTTGTCCACATGCTTAAACCTAGCTTTTGACTCCTCAGTGTGCCTCATGCATTCCTCCTTTATACCCTTAATGCTGGAGTTAGGTTCACACAATAAAAGCCCAAGCTTTAAGAGCTCCTTAGTTATGGTGTTTCATCTGCAATTGTGATCAATATTTTCTTTATTGAACCCACATAACTGATATGTTCACATATAGTGTGACAGGGACCCCCATCCCTTGGACTTAATAAGGCTTGAATCCAGATTGCCCTACTCCTTGGACATATAGGATTAGAGATGCTTTTTCCCTAAGTCTCAGGGTAATTTTTACTATGAAAAAATAAATATAGTAGTAATTGCAGGAAATTTAGGAGAAATTAGATAATGTACACTCTGATATAAAATAGAACGCATTACAATTGGTTTAGAAATAGCCGTTGTGTTAGTAGACAGATCTGGTATCGGTGCATACTGATAGATGATATTTGTCTTCAGTATCTGTACCTTCTCCTGCTACCTGGCATCTTAAACCCTGTAGAGCTGTTTTCATTTTATTGCTTGCTTGAAATTCATCAGCATATTATCCAGCCTAAGCCTAGAAGCTCTGTTGAAAGACACTTGCCAGGTTGTAATAAGGAAATGGGATTTAGGATGATTATTTTCTGTATCATTTATTTGTCTTATTGGTGTGACAAAATGCCTTGACAAAGGCAACTTAAGAAAGGAAGGAGTTATTTCACTTCTGTGGTATCAGAGCTGCAGTCCATCATGGCAGCAAGTCCTGTGGCAGGAAAGAAAGACAGTTTGTCACATTATTTCCACTATCAGCAATCAAAGGAGATGAATGATTGCATTGTATTATGGGACCCCAAAAAGTGCAGCCCATATTCAGAGTGCCTCTTCTCATCTCGAATAACCTAGTCAAGATAATTCCCCACTGACATTCCCATAAACTAATCTAACTTACATAATACCCCAAAGACATGTTCAGAGTCTTCTATATTAGGTGATCCTAGATACTGTCAAATTAACAATATGGACCACCCAATCACACCTGCTCTCTTGCACTCAAGTGCTCAGGAAACAAAACATGCTATAATTGTTGTTTGTATATATTGCTAAAAACTCTCATGTCCCTGATTTTAAAACATTCCACTCATCTAGAATATCAACTCCTTTTCCTTGATGGCCAGGTAATTACTTCTCTAAAACAGAATGCTGGTCATTCTTCAAAGTGACAGAGTAGATGGCTTGATTAGGAATGTGTCAGGGTAGGTTGGTAGCCAGGATAGGATGGGGGTGGGAAGGGAGATGTGAAGGTGGGAATGAGATGAGAAGGGGCTACAATCAGGATATAATTTAAATTAATTTATTTATGAAAAATCACCCTGAAAAAAAATAAGTCCACATGTACCACCGAAAACATTAAGAGGGTGATAGTTCCCCATGCAGTACCTACAGCCGACAGTTGGGGTTGATACATTCCTTACTCTGTGCAAAGCATCTAGGAGGATTCGAAGGTCCTCCTCCCAGATGCATATGAAGGACTCAGATAATCACGAAAAGGGAAACAGTTCCCCATGGGGAAGAATGTGAGCTCTGGAGCTGATGAGAAGACTCAACATAGAAACAAACATATCATCAAGACTGAAGATTTGAGTTCAATCGTTGAGATCCATATAGTAGAAAGAGAAAATGGACTCCTACAAGTTGTCTTTTAATCTCTATCTGCACTGTGTGGTATATATGCTTTCACACATACAAACAAGCATACAAATGAAATAAAAATCAGTACAGTTTTTAAATGAATACAGGTTCTGGGATGGGGAGAGTGTAGATCAGTGGTAGAATTCTTACCTGCCATGCCTGCTATGGGAAAAATAGAAAGACAGATTCTGACTTATACTTGTTTGACTTCATCATAACTCTATTCCCTACTAGCTGTGTAAACTTGAATAAGTCACTCAAAGTCCTTGAATATCAATTTTCTCATATGTAAAATTGGAACTATAATAATAATTTAGCAGTTTATAGGTGAAAACAGAATATGTGACATATAACAAATAAGTACATACTCAGCAAATACTGTCTTCTATTCTTCTTTTTTCTTTTTTTTTTTTTTTTTTTGAGCTGGGGACCGAACCTAGGGCCTTGCTTTTGCTAAACTACCAAAGAGCTCTACTAAAATCCCCAACCCGTGTCTTCTATTCTTTAGTGTTACTCATATAGCAATTATGCAGGCTGTTTTTGCTAGAACTAAGGGCTCAAAAGATGAAATGCAAAACCATAGTTTAAGAATTGACAGGATTTATAGTCAACAGCAGTTGTTTTCAATTTTATGTGCCAAAGTCACCTAAGGGACTTCATTAAAGCCTCAATACCACATCCAGTAGCAATCAAACAGAATCTCTGTTGGTGGGAGCCATTCAACTCAGGTATCAGGATATTTCTGAGTGGATTGAATTATGTAGCCAGAATTTGCAACTACTGATTGAGAGCAGGGGGGTTCAGAAACATTCTCTGTAAGGAGCAGAGAGTAAATATTTTAGACTTTCTAGACCGTGCATTGTCTGCTACACCTGCTCAACTTTGAAATACAAAAGGAACAGGGAACATACAAGGAGAAGGCCAAGGCATACTACACTACAACTTTATTTACAGAAACCACAGGTAGCCCATAATTTCTTAACTCCTAAAATCAAAGTATCAAGGCACATCAAAAATTACAGTTCAGTTTAGTAAATGTATAAATATGTAAGAATCCCATTCAGGAAATGGTGGCATTGGTGCTGAACCTTGAAGCATGCATATAAGCTGGTCAGTAAAACTCAGGATAAGGCAGGGGTGAATGGAAGGAAGATCTTCCTAGCAGAGAAACAGTCGCAGCAATAGCTATTAAATGAACATAGAGAGGTGATGAACCTAAAATAAGTTGGTGTGGTTCACATACACAGTGGGTAATAGAGTAACCTGTACAGATGGGAACAAATATACAGAAATCAGACCATGACAAACTTTATATATTGTGCTGTGGATTCTAAATTTCATCTTGAAGACCATGGGGAGCGACATCATCGTGGAATCTCATTTTCTAAAATGCACTCTGACAGAGGAAGATGAGGTATTGGGAGGATGGTGTAGGAGACTAGTAACAGTTAAGAAATGATTGCTGTGATGATATAAGAAGTACCAAGATGATGAACTACTGCCCTGATAAGGAGATGTGCAGACATGTAAATAAATAGAACAGGAAGCTGGAAAGATGGCTGAGTGACGAAGAGCATTTTCTGCTCTTCAAGAAGACCTAGCTTTGGCTCCCAGTACCCACATAAGAGCTTATAACTGTCCCTGCTCCAGTTCCAGGGTATCTGATGTCTTCTTTTGATATCCATAGGGACCAGGCACACATTTTGTGCACAGACATACACACAGTCAAAATCATTCTATAAATAAATAAGTCTACCAAAAATTAAAGAACTAGTATAGACAACAGGAGATGCCTGATGACATGGAGAGGGAACAGTCTAGAAGAGACATGAATGAGCTATAGACACTGTTAATTCTGGGTTGTGGAGAGGTTCTGGTGCTATTCTCCAAGATAAGGAGCAAGGGAAGAAGACATTAATGGACTGGAAGCTGGACAGTGGTGGCACATGCCTTTCATCCCAGCATTTGGAAGGCAGAGGCAGATGGATCTTTGTGAATTCAAGGCCAGCCTGGTCTACAGAGCGAGTTCCAGGACAGCCACAACTACATAGTGAGAACCTGTCTCAAATAAAAAGCAAAAAAGAAAGGAGAAAGAAAGGAAATAAGAAAGGGAGGGAGGGAGTAAAAGAGGGGGAGGGAGAAAAAGGAGGGAAGGGAGGGAGGGAGGGAGGAAAGAGATGGGAAATCCTGAGTATGATTTCCGACTTGGCATTTGCCATGAAAATGAGACCTTACAAAGATTCGGTAGTTTTTAGCATAGGATGGAGGAGTAGTTGGATTTATAGATTACAAGTTAGCAATATAGAAATGGTAAATAAAACAGCCATCTTTCACAGGTTACCATGCAGTATGGACAAATAACAGAAAAAAAATTAAATATAATTCTTGGAATGCAAAGAGAGCTTTGGCTCTCATTTATGAGGTGCTTTCTGTAGGTCAGGAATTATACTAGACACTATACATAGACCATCATTTTCCTAACTACCCCTTAGGATGATAATGCTACTACCACAATTTCAGACATAAGGAAAGTTGGAGTAATGTACTGCAGAACACAGCTTTGGGCTGACTCTGTGACTATAAAAGACAAGTCAGAAACTGCCATACATCTTGCCTTCCATTCAAAGACAAGGCCAAAGAGACTTTACAGAAGGAGAGATTAGCTAAAATCAGATGTTGCTTCAGGGGCTACATAAAGAGAAGACAAAGACATGTGTCATTTAGACTGGTCAGGAGCCAGTGCTCAATTGATCAATGGTAACCATTCGATGGGGAGGTTAAGAGCAGGTTTTCAAGGGCAGTTGTATTTATCAGGATCTTGCCTGTAAGGGGGTGGGGTGGGGCGATTACAATAGCAGAGTCCATGGAACTATGAGAAAACATGCTCTATTTTTGTTTTGTTGCTTGTTTTGAATATGAGAGAGGCCTACACCAGTTGATATACTCAACTGTAAGGAACCCATAATGCTTAGTTTTTGATCACTAGACACAAGCTAGGAGGAAGGGCATTAGTTGAAAAGATGCCTCCCATATTACCTATAGGCAAGCCTGTGAGGTATTTTCTTTTATATGAATACACTGTCACTGTCTTCAGACACACCAGAATAAGACATCAGATCCCATTACAGATGGTTGTGAGCCACCATGTGGTTGCTGGAAGAGCAGTCAGTGCTATTACCTCTGAACCATCTCTCCAGCCCCATTTTCTTGATTAATGATTGATATGGGCGAAGATCCCAGCCCACTGTATGTGATGCCACCCATGGGAAAGAGGAACCCACATAAAGGTAGAAGGAATGAATTAATACCATAAAGCTGTCCTCTGACTTCACTGTGTCATGTACCACCATCCCATGCATGCATGACGCCCGCTTGTGCACACACACACACACACACAGAGAGAGAGAGAGAGAGAGAGAGAGAGAGAGAGAGAGATGTTTAAACCTGTTTACAATACAGCAGCCTCATTTTCACATCCCTAACCTATGCTTGCCCTACTCTGATAATATGGGCCTCCTCAATAAGTGGGTCTCTTGTAGCCAAGGCTGGACTTGAACTTGCTATGCAGTAGCAGATGACCTTGAGCTCATGATCCTCCTGTGCATGCCCAACAGGCCTTTAACGGACATGCAGCCTTTCAGTTGCAGCTTCTTCTTTGTTTTCTGTAGGGCTTGGAATCAAACCTAGGTCTTCATGCATTTTAGACAAGTTCTTTGTCCCTGAAGTGTTAATGACCCTGTAAACACTTAGTGGCTGCCTTCCTCTCCCACCCTTAGCCCAGATCCTGCATTCAGCAACCTCCTGATCCTCTCGGCAACTAGGGATATTTTAACATTTCTTTCATACTCCATCCCTCAGGTCATCTCTCCTAATCAGCTATTTGTTTCACCAAGCAAAGACCTTGCTGCTTCTACACTTTTCATTCCAGTCTTATTTACTTTGACATTATAATGAAATTGGATTTTCTTTAAGACTACTTTGATTATGGCTCCATTCACTGGCAATATATATTCACTGCAGCAAATCCAGACAGCACAGATAAGCAAAAAGAACAAACTAAAGAATCATCTGTAATCTTGCCGTCCAGAGACAATGACTGTCATCACTTCGCTGCCTTCTGACATTGATTCATAACGCAAAATCTATTTCTGAAGTAGAAATATACTGCCAGCTTGTGGAAGTCTGTGCAAAGAATATTTGAAACTAACCAAATGTATTGAAGGTAGGAGACGGAGTTGGAGAAGGTAAAAAGGGCATGTGAGCCCTAATGCTGTATGGGGAACAGCCACGTTCTGACTGAAGACTCTGGATTGATTTCATCATCCCAACTGGAAAAACCCCATCTATAGGAAGATCATGCAAGAAAAAGTACAAATGGAAAAATCTTGATTTGCAAGGTCTTTCTGGCAAACCCTTTTAGTGGGCTTCTTTTTAAATCTATTTTTAATGTATTCTCTGAGAATTTCATACATGCTGCATCTTTTGCTTATATCAAACAAGTTTCTCCTTGACAAATCCTTTAAGGTGCCCCATCATGTCTCGTTCCCAACTTCATTAACTCTTTTTTATTAACTGTGAGTCTAATTGCTGTTGCTAATTATGTGCATGGATGTAGGGAGATCCACTGGAGTACGGGCAAAGTAGCAGGAATCACATCTCTAAAGTAAACTGACGCTCCTTCCTCAACTAGCCATCTATTACCAATAACTTCTCAGCTTGGAGTAGAGACTAAAAACTACTCTCAACTGTGTTGAACTTTTGGCTTCTTTGATCACTGTGAGTTAAAGTCTGCAATGGGCCTTGAACAGGCTTAACATTCTATGAACTTGGTTTTTGTTTTTTTATTTTTTTATTTTTGGAGAAGCTATGGTTCTGTAGCTATGTAAGTGAAGGACACATGCTGTGTTCCCAGGGGAAAATGAAGATATGATTATGGCCATAATTAGCAATAATACAATCACTATGTTGAAGTATTTTTAGAACACCGATGAACCCTGATAGTCCTCTTACCTATAAAAACAACAGCAAAATATTTTTAAAGTATGACAGCTCACTCTGAAGCCCACAGGTGGGACCCACTTTCACTCCACTGACTGTCCAAGGAGAGACCCTCCAGAAGCACTAGGGGCTCAGGAGCTGCAGGGCGGCCTGGGACAGGATTCTTCAGGTCTCCACGTGTATGCAGAGATGGGGCTGTACACCCCTCTGGACACAAAATTTGCTCACAGTGAGCTGGTATCCCAGAAGCACTCTCACTCTAAGAACACAGGCTCACAGGCCCACAGAATGGCCAAGTTCCAGTTAGACACAGCAAGACTAACTAACATCAGAGGTAATAAGATAGTGAGAAGCAAGCACAAGAACCTAATCACAGAAACCAAGGGTACTTGACATCATCAGAACCCAGTTCTCCCACCACAGCAAGTATTGGATATTCCAACACATTGTAAAAGCAAGATTTGGATTTAAAATCACAGCTCATGATGATGATAGAGGACTTTAAGAAGGACATAAATAACTCCCTTAAAGAAATACAGAACACCACAGGTAAACAAGTAAAAGCCCTTAAAGAGGAAACACAAAAATTCCTTTAAAGATTTACAGGAACACACAACTGAAGAGGTGAAGGAATTGAATAAAACTATCTAGGATCTAAAAAATGGAAATAGAAACAATAAAGAAATAAAAAAAAAAGACAACCCTGGAAATAGAAAACGTAGGAAAGGGATTAGGAGTCATAGACACAAAAATCACCAATATAATACAACAGATTGAAGAGATTGCTTCTTAGGGGCAGAAGATAGCATAAAAAGCATTGACACAATAGTCAAAGAAAAGGTAAAAGCAAAAAGCTCTAAAACCAAAACATCCAGGAAATCCAGAAACACAATGGATCAAACCTAAGGATAATGGATATAGAAGAGAGCAAAGGTTCCCAACTTAAAGGGCCAGTAAATATCTTCAACAAAATTATAGAAGAAACTTCCCTAACCTAAAGAAAGAAATGCCCATAAACATACAAGAAGTCTACACAACCCGAAATAGATTGAACCAGAAAAAATTACTCCAGTCACATTATTGTCAAAACACCAAATGCACAAAACAAAGAATATTAAAAGCAGTAAGGGAAAAAAGGTCAAGTAACATAGAAAGGCAGACCTATAAGAATCACACCAGACTTCTCAACATAGTCTTATGAAAGCCAGAAGATCCTGGGCAGATGTCAGACAGACCCTAAGAGAACGCAAATGCCAGCCCAGTCTACTATATCCAGCACAACTCTCAATTACCATAGATGGAGAAACCAAGATAATCCATGACAAAACCAAATTTACACAATATCATTCCACAAATCCAGCCCTACAAAGGATAATAGACAGAAAACTTCAACACATGGAGGGAAACAACACCCTAGAAAAAGCAAGAAAGTAATCTTTCAATAAATCTAAAAGAAAATACCATAACAAACATAATAATTCCAACTACAACAAAAAGAATAACAGGAAGAAAGAAACACTTTTCCTTAATATCTCTTAACATCAATGGACTCAATTTTCCGAGAAAAAGACATAAACTAACAGACTGGATACATAAACAGGATGCAGTATTTTGCTGTATACAGAAACACACCTCAGTGAAAAAGACAGACACTACCTCAGAATAAAAGGCTAGAATTTTTTTCTAAGCAAAAGGGGCCAAGAAAAAAGCTGAAGTAGCCATTCTAATATCCAATAGAGTTGACTTTCCACCAAAAGTTATCAAAAAATATAAGGAAGTATACTTCATATACATCAAAGGAAAAATCCAACAAGATAAACTCTCAATTCTGAACATCTATGCTCCAAATGCAAGGGCACCTAAATTCATAAAACAACCCTTACTAAAGCTCAAAGTACAAATTACACCTCACACAATAATAGTGGGAGACTTCAACACCCTACTCTCATCAATGGACAGATCATGGAAAAAGAAAATAAACAGAGACACAGAGAAAATAACATAAGTTAAGAACCAAATGGATTTAACAGATATCTACAGAACATTTCATCCTAAAACAAAAGAATATTCCTTCTTCACAGCACCTCATGGCACCTTCTGCAAAATTGACCATATAATTGGTCACAAAACAGGCCTTAAGAGAAACAAGAAGATTGAAATAATCTCATGCACCCTGTCAGATCACCACAGAATAAGGCTGGTCTTTAATAACAAAAACAACAGAAAGCCTACATACGCATGGAAGCTGAACAATGCTCTACTCAATGATAACTTGGTCAAGGAAGAAATAAAGAAAGAAATTAAAGACTTTTTTAGAATTTAATATAAATGAATGCACAATATACCCCAAAATTATGGGACACAATGAAAGCAGTGCTAAAAGGAAACTCATAGCTCTAAGTGTCTCCAAAAAAGAAGCTGGAGAGAGCATAAACAGCTTGACAGCACACCTAAAAGCTCTAGAACAAAAAGAAGCAAATACACCCAAGAGGAGTAGACAGCAGAAAATAATGAAACTCAGGGCTGAAATCAACCAAGTGGAAACAAAAAGAACTATACAAACAATTAACAAAACCAGGAACTGATTCTTTGAGAAAATCAACAAGATAGATAAACTGGAAGTCAAACTAACCAGAGGGCACAGAGTCAGTATCCAAATTAACAAAATCAGAAATGAAAGGGAGACATAACAACAGAAACTGGAGGAATTCAAAAGATTATCAGATCCTACTACAAAAGCCGATTCTTAACAAAACTGGAAAATTTGGATGAAATGGATAATTTTCTAGACAAATACCAGGTACCAAAGTTAAATCAGGAGCAAATAAACCATCTAAACAACCCCATAACTCCTAAAGAGATAGAAACAGTCATTAAAAGTCTCCCAACCAAAAATCACAGAGTTTACTGCAGAATTCTATCAGACCTTCATAGAAGACCTCATACCAATACTTTCCAAACTATTCCACAAGAAAGAAACAGAAGGAACACTACCCAATTCATTCTTTGAAGCCAAAATCTACCTACAAAGAACCTACAAAGAAAGAGAACTTCAGACCAATTTTCTTCATGAATATTGATGCAAAGATACTCAATCAAATTCTTGGAAACTGAATCCAAAAACACATCAAAACAATCATTCACCATGATCAAGTAGGCTTCATCCCAGGGATGCAGGCATAGTTGGATATACAGAAATCCATCAATGTAATCCACTATATAAACAAACTCAAGGAAAAAAGACCACATGATCATCTCATTAGATGCTGAGAAAGCATTTGACAAAATTCAAAACCCCTTCATGATTAAAGTTTTTGAAAGATCAGGAATTCAAGGCCCTTACCTAAATACAGTAAAAGCAATATACAGGAAACCAGTATCCAACTTGAAACTAAGTGGAGAGAAACTTGAAGCAATCCCACCGAAATTAGGGACTAGACAAGGATGCCCACTTTCTCTCTACCTTTTCAATATAGTACTTGAAGTCATAGCCAGAGCAATTGCATAACAAAAGGATGTCAAAGGGATACAAATTGGAAAGGAAGAGGTCAAAATATCACTATTTGAAGATATGATAGTATAATTAAGTGACCCCAAAAATTCCACCAGAAAACTCCTACAGCTGATAAACAACTTCAGCAAAGTGACTGGATATAAAATTAACTCAAACAATCAGTAGCCTTCCTCTACCCAATAGGATATACAGGCTGAGAAAGAAATTAGGGAAATGACACCCTTCTCAATAGTCCCAAATACTATAAATTACCTCAGTGTGACTCTAACCAAGCAAGTGAAAGATCTGTATGACAAGAACTTCAAGTCTCTGAAGAAAGAAATGGAAGGTCTCCGAAGATGGAAAGACCTCATAGGTACATGGATTAGCAGGATTAATATAGTAAAAATGGCCATTTTGTCAAAAGCAGTCTACAGACTCAATGCAATCCCCATCAAAATTGCAACTCAATTCTTCATAGAGTTAGAAAGAGCCATTGGAAAAATTCTTTTGGAATAATAAAAACCCAGGATAGAGAAAACTATACTTAACAATAAAAGAACTTCTGGGGGAATCACCATTCCTGACCTCAAGCAGTATTACAGAACAATAGTGATAAAAACTGCATGGTATTGGTATAGAGACAGGCAAATAGACCAGTGGAATAGAATTGAAGACCCAGAAATGAACCCACACCCATGGTCACTTGATCTTTGACAAGGGGCTATAACCATCAATGGAAAAAAAGATAGCATTTCAACAAATGGTGCTGGTTCAACTGGAGGACAGCATGTAGAAGAATGCAGATCGACCCATGCTTATCACCCTGTACAAAGCTTAAGTCTAAGTGAATCAAGGACCTCCACATCAAACCAGATACACACAAACTAATAGAAGAAAAAGTGGAGAAGAGCCTCGAACACATGAGCACTGGGGAAAAATTCCTGAACAGAGCATCACTGAGGAAAAATTCCTGAGCAGAACATCAATGGCTTATGCTCTAAGATCAAGAATCGACAAATGGGACCTCATAAAACTGCAAAGCTTCTGTAAGGCAAAGGACACTTTCAATAGAACAAAATGGCAACCAACAGATCTATAAAAGATCTTTACCAATCATGCATCCAATAGAGGGGCAATATCCAATATACATAAAGAACTCAAGATGTTAGACTCCAGAGAGCAAATAACTTTATTAAAAATGGGATACAGAACTAAATGAAGAATTCTCAGTTGAAGAATATTGAATGGCTAAGAAGTACCTAAAGAAATGTTCAACATCCTTAGTCATTAGGGAAAGGCAAATCAAACAACCTTGAGATTCCACCTCACACCAGTCAGAATGGCTAAGATCAAAATCTCAGGTGACAACAGATGCTGTCGAGGATGTAGAGAAAAAAGAACACTCCTCCATTGTTATTGGGATTGCAAGCTGGTACAACCACTCTGGAAATCAGTCTAGAAGTGCCTCAGAAAATTGGACATTCCACTACCTGAGGACCGAGCTATACCTCTCCTGGGCATAAACCCAAAAGATGCTCCAACATATAACAAGGACACATGTTCCACTATGTTCAAAGCAGCCTTATTTATAATAGCCAGAAGGTGGGGAAAAAAACAAATGTCCTTCAACAGAGGAATGTATACTACTACTACTCAGCTGTTAAAAACAATTAAAAACTTCATGAAATTCTTAGGCAAATAGATGGAACTAGAAAATAGCATCCTGACTGAGGTAACCCAATCACAAAAGAACACACATGGTATGCACTCACTGATAAGTGGATATTAGCCCAAAATCTTGGAATATGCAAGATACAATTACAGACCACATGAAGCTCATGAAGAAGGAAGACCAATGTATGGATGCTTCAGTCCTTCTTAGAAGGGGGGAAATACTCACAGGAAGAAACACAAAGACAAATATGGAGCAGAAACTGAAGGCTAGGCCATCCAGAGACTGCTCCACCTGGCGATCCATTCCATATACAGTCACCAAACTCAGACACTATTGCTGATGCCAAGAAGTGCATGCTGACAGGGGCCTGATATAGCTGTCTCCTGAGAGGCTCTGCCAGAGCCTGACAAATACAAAGGTGGATGTTTGCAGCCAACCATTGAACTGAGAACAGGGTCCCCAATGGTGGAGTTATAGAAAAGCTTAAGGAGTTGAACATGTTTGCATCCCCATAGGAAGAACAACAATATCTACCAACCAGACACCCCAGAGCTCCCCAGAGTGTATACATAGAGTGATTGATGGGTCCAGCTGCATATGTAGCAGAGGATGGCTTTGTTGGACACCAATGGAAGGAGAAGCACTTGGTCTTGTGAAGACTAGATGCCCCAGTGTGGGGAATGCCAGAGTAGGGGAGGTAGGAGTCATTTGGTGGGTGGGTGGGGGGATTACCCTCATAAAGCAGGGGAATGGGGGTATGGGATAGGGGGGTTTCCAGGAAACTGGGAAGGGGGCAACATTTGAAATATAAATAGAAAATATCCAATAACAGAAAAAGAAAATAATTGTTCTCCTTTAGGTTCCTCCACCAACACTAACACATAACTCTCTACCTCTAATCATAAGCAAATTAGATCACTTCCTATGTCCAACATTCTACCTTACTTCGCGCCTTCCTCACTCTGTAAGTTCATCTATTCAATACTGCCTTCCCAAAGCCAAAACCCAACAATTATTCAAGCATGAATCTTTCCCACATCCAGCTAACCATGAGTAGTTTATACTAAATTTTTGGTCCTGTTTATATTCTTCTTGAAATGAAGGATACTATTTTGAATAGCAGTATTGAATATTTTCATGTTTGGATGCTTGAAATGAAATCTCAAAATCAAATCAAATATTCTAACCATAAGACACTGTTTTCAAACACTCTGATAAGCAATGGTGGTTGTATGCGCAGCCTGTCTAGACATTTGGTTTGAGAACCTTGGGGTGCTTATGAAGAAAAACCCTACTTCTCATTGGATTAGATGGGATATCAACCAGTTAAATAAAAGACAATCTGGGGAATGACAGATGGAATGTGCTTCTATGATGGGCCAAAGGGACTACAAATAAATATTTCCCAAGAACTTTCTTAGTAAAGTATTTCAGTCCAAGTAAATAACTCTGAAAAACACAAGAGTATGAGAAAAGGGCAGGGGATACACTTCCACAGCCCGAGATAGATTTGCCAGGAGGAGTCTTTTGAAGGACAAGACCAGAGGGCTAAAGCCCTTGACTTTTTGCTCTCCTAGTGGCAGGCTAGTTGTGTGTTGCCTATATTTGCCCTTCACCCTGGTCAGTCTCAAATGCATTTGTGCAGCCAAGGATCATGCACTTTGAGAGTTGACTTCGGTGTGAGGAAGATTTACAGACTTAGCTCTGTGTTCCCCCAGAGCAGTTCCCCACAAAAGGAGGTCTCTAATCCCAATGGGTATGAGTGAAAGGAAAAGTAAACACAGCTTGGCAAACATGGTGCAACTGGAATTTGCTCATTAACAGAGTGGGAAATAAATTTCCAATGTGACTCTAAACCTAGCTGAGTCTGTGCCTGTACTTGCAAGATGAAGGAATGAATATTTCTGACTCCCTTCTTTTATTGACATTCAATTAACTGAATTTATTTATCAAAAGATAGTATTATAGTTGTTGATACATACATGTGTGTGTGTATATGTAGGAAACCTCCAATGTAACCAAGATAATGAATACATTGTGCCTGCAAAAGCTTCCTTGTGCCTCTTTCTAAATCTTTTCTTCCCACTTTGGTTCTCCCTCTTCCCAAGCAGTAAACCATTGCTATGTTTCTGTCATTAGGGATTAATTTATACCTTATAATTTTTATAAATAGAATCATACAATATGTACTCTTTGTTCTCTAACTTCTTTATTGCAGCAAGATATTTTGATTTTATTGATGCACTCCTATTTATTAAGAGTTCACTATTTTCATTGCTGATCTATAATATATATCATAATTTATTTCTGTATACCTTTGTGGTTAGACATTTGGCCTATTTCTAGGTTATAGCTGTTTCAAATAAAGCTGCTATTTATATTCATGTACCAGCCATTACACAGACATATCCTTTCATTTTCTTGGGTAAATTTGTATGAATAGACCATATGGTAGGTATAGATCTGCATGTTTAAGAAACTTCAACATGTGGATTGGTCAGCCTTTTCAGTTTTAGCTATTCAAATTCTCTGGGTTTAATTTGCATCTCACTATTGTCTAATGATGTTGATCATCTTTTTCACATAATTAATTGCTGTGTATGTATCACCTATTGAGAAGATAATGTACCCGTTTTTAATAGAGTCCTTCATTTTGTTCTCTTTTCATAGTTTATTGTTCTGGACACTCGTTCTTTATCACAATTGTGCTTGGAAAATATTTGCCCATAGTCCGTGGGTTGCATTTCTATCTTCATATGAATGTATTTTGAAAAGCAAAAGGAAAGTTGAGCCACGATTCAGCAAAACTTATTAATTATTGTCATTGATAGATAAGGGTTTGGTATCATATCTGATTCTTTGCTAACCCAAGGCTAAACTTGTTTTTTCTCATATTCTTTTAAGGTCTATTTTGGGCTGGTTTATGTGGGTGGTACAAGATATTATTTGGGATGACTTTCTATGTGGATATTCAATTATTCTTGCATTATTCATTGAAAGGGTTTTCATTTCTAAGTGAATTGAATTTGTACCTTTTTCAGAAATCTGTTGTCCATATTTGTATGGGTCTATTTCTGAATCTGTTTTCTCTCTTTTTGATGCTAATTTTCCACACTGAGTTGATTTCTGACACCTAGTAGAAAGCCCTTAAATCGTCCATTTTGTCATTTTTTTTTCAGTTTATTTTTGGCAGTTCTAGAATTTTTGTACTTCTTTGTTAAATATACACTCTAATTGTCAGCATAGAATTAAAAATGCCTGCTGGGGTTTTCATCGGAATTGCATTGACTCTGGAAAATCAGCAGGCCATTTGGAGAGCATTTACATATTAAGAGTATTGTCTTTCAATCAATGAACAAAATGATTGTGTCCATTTCTTTGAGTTTTCTTTAATTTCTCTCAGGATATGTTGTAGTGTTTAAATATGCAGGTGGTCTGTGGGGGCTTTGCATAACACATTGCTAAGTGTTTTATTCTTTTGATACTGCCAAAACATGACTGTCTTTCTTTAAGGTGTGACTTCTGGTAGGTTAATCATGCTTCAGTTGAATGGCTTAACACCGAGAAGTCTATGAACCACGCAAATTGGATTCAATGGGTTATTAAATTGTGTGTGTGTGTGTGTGTGTGTGTGTGTGTTTGCACGCATGCGTGTGCGCACATGTGTGTGCTTTCATAATTTTATGATGGATTGTTTCTGTTGAAAAAAATCACGTGATATATTTTATTACCTTATTTCTTTTCCTTCAGTTTCTCCCAGATTCTCCATACCTCCCTACCTACTCACCGAACTTTTTTGTTCTATTCTCTCTCTCTCTCTCAAAACAAAATGGCAGAAAAACAAAGACAAAACAACAACAAAACTCAAGAAAACTCCACAAAACACCACATTAAAAAGCCCCCACAAAAACAAAAAAATAAAAATAAACAAGCAAAATAACAATAATTTTTAAATGTCCAAACAAACTAAAATGAGACAAAGGGTTTAAAAATTACAATTTAATTACTTTTGTGTTGCCTGACTTCTCTCAAGAGTGGAGCCTACCCTGAAGTGTGGTTAGTATACTGTAAAACCTCGATTTGTTTCCTTTGCCAGCAGTTATCAATTGCACATAGTTTTTGTCTAGAATTGGGAACCCGTGTTCACTTCTGTCTTGGAGCACTGGCACCCCACCTGGCTTGAACCTGTGCAGGCCCCGTGCATGTTACCCATAGTCTGTGTGAGTTCATATACAACATCAGTCCTGTTATGTCTGGAAGACACTATTTCCTTAGAGTCAACCATCACCTTTGGCTCTTACAACCTTTTCCCCTTCTCTTCTGCATAGACGCCTGAACCTTAAGGGGAGGGATTTGATGAAGACATTCCATTTATGAATGAGTGCTGCAAAGTCCTCGGTCTCTGCACCTTGGCAAGTTTTGAGTGCCTGTGTTACTACATGAAATTTCTACGGGGAGGGCTGTGCCATTTTGCTGCTGTGCTCCTTTAGAATAATAGTAGTATTAGGTATCCCCCAGGCCTATGGTCGATCCAGTCTCAGGTTCTTGGTCACATTAGTGATATCAGGCACAGGTTTCATCTCTTGAAGTAGGCCTTAAATCCACAAGAAAGTGATTACTTGATGCCATAGCCTTTGCACCACTGTGAACTAGTACATCTTACAGTCAGGTCACCGTTGTAGGTCTCAGGATTGGTAGGTGGGAGATAGTTAGGATTTTCTTTCTCCTCTGTAGAGTACATTCTAAAATCATGGATTCTACTCAGTAGGGTGAAGCTACTAGTTGAGCTCAACTTCTCGATGTTTGATGGCATGTGTAAGTGTTGTCTTCAGCAATAGGGTTTTATAATTGGGTTGTGAAAAGAGTCAAATCGATTTGACAATAGGCTCTGATGTTTGGGAGTTTCCAAGGGACCCCTTTGGCCAATGATTCAACAAGATGGACCCTATTCCTGGCACTGGAGGTTTTACCGAGTAGAATAAATTGTCTAAGTCCAGCATTGTCTCCCTCTCTTATTGATGAATCCATGTAGATTTCTTTCGCATGTGTATATATTTAGGAAGCTCCTGTAGTAGTAGGTTTCTATGTGGCTTTTCAAACTGTCTTTAGTGTTAGCTGTCCCTGTCTGTATTTTCTACTTTACCCTTCTCTCGATCCCCTTTCCTATTTAACCGTTCTATTCTAGTTTCTCCCTTTTTTCTTCATGACAATGTATTCTCTTTCCCCTTCCTTAGAAGATCCTCTTCTCTGCCACACCACCCACTTACTATAAACCTAGCCTCTCTGGTTCTTTATATTGTTTGACACATATCAAAGCCTTAAAAGATAACATCACTTATAAGAGAAAACCCACAATATTTATCTTTTCACCTCCAGGTTAACTTGTTCAGAAAATTTTCTTAGTCCCATACATTTAACTGCAACGTTCATAATTTCATTTTTCTTAATAGCTTAATAACAAGCCATTGTGTGACTGTACTACATTTTCATTATTTATTCATTGAATGATGGGCATCTAGGCTCTTTCCAACTTCTTACTCTTGTGAGGAAAGCAACAGTTAACAAAGTTGACCAAGAATGTCTATAGTTCAACATAGTGGCTATACAAGTTTGTACTCCCAGCAGCAATGAATGAGGGCTCCCCTCTCCCCAAGTCTTCACCAGCATTTGCTTAAATTTCTTTTATTCATTTTGGCCTTTATGACTAGTATATGATGAAATCTCAACGTGTTTTTTTTAATTTGCATTTCCCTAATAGTGAGGAGCTTGAAATTTTCTTTAAGACTTTCTCAGCGATTTGTGTTTCAGCTTTGGAGAACTCTCTGTATAGTGATGCAGCCCATTTTAATTGAGTTATTTATTTTTTCATGTCTAAGTTTTTTTTTCTTTTAGGATGGCAATAGTCACAATATTAATCCAACTGATCCATGACCATGGGATATCTTTCCCACATCTGGTGTATTCTTAAACTTCTTTTTTCAATATTTTCAAGCTTTAATTATATAAAGCCTTAAATTGATTGATTGGTGTTATCCCGAGTCTTTTTGTTTGTTTGTTTACTTGCTTGCTTTTAGGCTATTGTAAAAGATAGCATTTCCTTGAGTTTTCCCTGAGTCTGTCATTTGTATATAGCAAGACTACTGATTTTTGTGGTTTAGTTTATATCCTGATACCTTGCTGAAAATGCTTACCAGCTCTCTAGTTACTTTTGTGTTGCTGTGAAGAGACACCGTGACCAAGACAACTTATAAAAGAAAGCCTTTAACTGGGGACTTTCTTAGAGTTTCAGAAGGTTAGTCCATGGCAGTTATGATAGGTACCATGGCAGCAGGCAGCTGCTTGAGTAGTAGCTGAGAGCTCACATCTAGATTATCCATAAACATAATGCCAGAAAAAGAGAGACTAAGCCTGGTATGGGCTTTTGAAACCTCCAAGCCCACCCCAATGACACATCTCCTCTAACAAAGCCACAATTCTTCCAACAAGGCCACACTTCTTGATTCTATTCAAATACTTTCACCAACTACCAACCAAGCATTTAAATATATGAGCCTAGGGGAGCCACTCTGACTCAAAACATCACATCACTTGTAGAAATTTCTTGGGGGAGAATTAGGAACTTTTATGTATAAAACAGATCATCTGCAAATGTAGATACTTTGACTTTTCCTTTCCTACTGGTATCCCCTTCATCTCCTTCAATTGTCATAGTGTTTTAGCTGAGACTTCAAGTCCTATAGTAAATAAGTATGGAAAGAGTGAGCATCCTTTTCTTGTTCCTGATTTTAATAGAGATGTTTCCAGTTTCCCTCCATTTAAGTTGATGTTGACTGTGTGCCTCTTATAAAGTAGCTTTATTATGTCCTTTGTATCTCTCATTTCTCCAGGACTTTTTATCCTGAATGGGTGTTGGATTTTGTCAAAGGCCTTCTTTGAAGCTCAATGATTTGACCACGTGGCTGTTGTCTTTCAGTTCATTCCTATGGTGGATTTGTTTTTTGATTTACATATGTTGAACCATTCCATTCATCACTGGGATGAAGCCAACTTGATTATGGTTGATTCTTTTCAGGTCACTTTCACTTGTATACCTCCACCAGGAACTCTACATATACATATTCATTTACTTGAAGTTGGCTCATAGCTCACTGCTTCTCTTATCAGTAATATTTTTCTCACCATGTTTTGCTTGGAATATTTTGTATGGCTGTGCTGCCAGTTCATAGATCCTCTCTTTAGTGAGATTCAGTCTGGCTTTAATGCTTCTCAGTGTTTTGTTTTGTTTTGTTTTTATCTCACACAAGGTATATTAGCTTTATAGGAATTCTATGTGATTTTTAATACCTTTTATGACTCTTATTGTTTTCTGAGAGATTATGTCATGAAGACAATGGGAAGTGTCCACATTATACTGGACAGTAATTTCCGCTGCCACATGAGCGTGAACATCTACTGTCTCTGCATGCTTTTTCCTCACAAACTGATCTAACTTGACTAACTACCGTCATTCTTGACAGGTGTGGAAAGGATGGAGAGGTTATTATCGAAAACACTTCTGCCTCGTTACTTCGCCTTTTCCTGGTCCTTTGCTTTATTTGAGTTGGGTCTCCTTGAAACATTTGTCACCTGTATCTACTGGCATCTCTAGGTTGCCAGCTTCTCTATTGAGCATGAGTTTTAGTTATTATGGTAGAAAGGAAACCCGAGGGCCATCTCAATGTATGGTTTCTTGGTTCAAAAGTTCATTGTTCAGAAGGTCTGTCTTCTTTTGGGGTTTTAATCCTTGTTTCAATTACAATGCACAAACTTTTAACTATTCTTGGCAGGAGGCATAGGGGAACAATATCAAAAGGACGCCAAACTGTGAACTCTGAATGATGGACTTAGAGGTGTGGTGCTGCAAATCTGATGCTCAGGCTATATAAAACTGGGATTTGAGACCATTAAGCTGCTTAGTGCTTTGAGAGACAGGAGAGACTGGAGGGAAGGGAAAAAATTTCCCAATTCTCAATTATAAGATGACAAAGACATAAGCAATATTAGTGACAGTAGTAGCAACTGGAATGAAAGAATAGATGTGAACAAACTTTGAAGTGAACACATAGTTTGGGGAATTGGGATTGAAAAATTTAGCCTGATTCAAAAGTTTATGAAACTTTGAGTACCCTACTAAGGAGGTTTGATCTTAGAAAACTACTGAAGAGCCTCCATGGCTTTATATCATAGGGCTGATGTTCTTTAGGGGGTCGTATTAGTCTTAAACTGCCATCACAAAATACCGTAGACTGAGTAGCTTGAACAGTATTTACTTTCTCACAATTTATGGGCGCTTTCAGTTTCTCCTATGGCCTTTCCTTGGGTGAACCTTCCTGAAGAGAAAGCAAGTTCCCTGCTGTCATTCCATCTTTGTACTGCAGCAGACCTATTGGATTGTAGGTACACTCTTATGGCCCAATTACTCTTAATTTCCCCCTGAAAGGCTGGATATCTAATATAGTCACATTTATGATTAGGGCTTCAACAAACTAATGTTTTAGGGAAATAAACTTTCATTCTTTGGCATAGTGATTTCTGGAAATGCTAGTCTGATAGCATGGACCACTTTTCTTATACAGAAATCTCTGGTTTTGGAGAAGTATACGAAATAAAAATAGTATGTTTAGATATTATATAAATATATTAAGATATATTATACCCCAAACATATAGAAAATTAAAATAACAATTAATTTTGAATTAATAGGCTATAAAGATATTGAAAGATTAGTTGAACACAGCTGTTATCTTTCAATTTCTGAAAGAGTAGACAATATAGATTCTATTGTTTGCCTTCTTTTCTTGGATATTATATATTTGAAGTAAAAAGAACTAGCTAGGCTTTATGAGTAATGCAGTCACTAACATGTTCATGGCTGCCAAAATCATCTGAGTTATCATTAAATGAAATCCCCTTGTGATGTAGCTAATGATGAAGGCATCAAATTTATTGAATATGGACATTATCTGAGGGCTGACCTCCTTGACATACTAAATAACTCTTATGTTATGTTGAGATAACCTGAGTTCTCACCTGAGCCATTATATGATAATATCATCTTCACTGAGAATTAGGAATTAATTGTAAGAGAGTTGAGGCTAGTACATTGTGGGTAGATAATGGAAGCTGGTATCCAAAAAAATCCCACAGACAGCCCCTAGCCTTTCTTTTTTTTTTCTTCCTGTCTTATTTCTTTTTCTCCATCTTTATTAACTTGAGTATTTCTTATTTACTCTTCAATTGTTTTCCAGAATCATTCTAACCCCTCCCCCTCCCCTTCTTTATGTGTGTTCCCCTCCCCATCCTCCCCCCATTGCCGCCCTCCCCCCAACGATCACGTTCACTGGGGGTTCAGTCTTAGCAGGACCAAGGGCTTCCCCTTCCACTGGTGCTCTTACTAGGCTATTCATTGCTACCTATGCAGTTGGAGCTCAGGGTCAGTCCATGTATAGTCTTTGGGTAGTGGCTTAGTCCCTGGAAGCTCTGGTTGGTTGGCATTGCTGTTCATATGGGTCTCAGGCCCCTTCAAGATCTTCCAGTCCTTTCTCTGATTCCTTCAACGGGGGTCCCATTCTCAGTTCAGTGGTTTGCTGCTGGCATTCGCCTATGTATTTACTGTATTCTGGCTGTGTCTCTCAGGAGAGATCTACATCCGGCTCCTGTCGGTCTGCACTTCTTTGCTTTATCCGGTCTGCACTTCTTTGCTTTATCCATCTTGTCTAATTGGGTGGCTGTATATGTATGGGCCACATGTGGGGCAGGCTCTGAATGGTGCTCCTTCTGTGTCTGTTTTAATCTTTGCCTCCCAGGGGTTGGGGATTTGGCTCAGTGGTAGAGCGCTTGCCTAGCAAGCACAAGGCCCTGGGTTCGGTCCCCAGCTCTGAAAAAAAAAAGAAAAAAAGAAAAAAAAAAAGAATCTAATCTTTGCCTCCCTATTCCCTGACGAGGGTATTTTTGTTCCCCTTTTAAAGAAGGAGTGAAGCATTCGCATTTTGGTCATCTTTCTTGAGTTCTGTGCATCTAGGGTAATTCAAGCATTTAAGCTAATAGCCACCTATCAATGAGTGCATACCATGTGTGTTTTTCTGTGATTGGGTTCCTGACACAGGATGATATTCTCCAGTTCCATCCATTTGCGTATGAATTTCATAAAGTCATTGTTTTTTTTATAGTTTTTTTTTATTATTATTAACTTGAGTATTTCTTATATACATTTGAGTGTTATTCCCTTTCCGGTTTCGGCAAACATCTCCTCCCCCTCCCCTTCCTTATGGGTATTCTCCTCCCAACCTCCCCCCATTGCCGCCCTCTCCCAACAGTCTAGTTCACTGGGGGTTCAGTCTTAGCAGGACCCAGGGCTTCCCTTCCACTGGTGCTCTTACTAGGATATTCATTGCTACCTATGAGGTCAGAGTCCAGGGTCAGTCCATATATAGTCTTTGGGTAGTGGCTTAGTCCTGAAGCTCTGGTTGCTTGGCATTGTTGTACATATGGGGTCTCGAGCTCCTTCAAGCTCTTCCAGTTCTTTCTCTGATTCCTTCAACGGGGTCCTGTTCTCAGTTCAGTGGTGTCCTGCTGGCATACGCCTCTGTATTTGCAGTATTCTGGCTGTGTCTCTCAGGAGCGATCTGCATTCACATTCTGATCATCCGTCTTGAGTTTCATTTGTTCTAGGCATCTAGGGTAATTCAAGCATTTGGGCTAATAGCCACTTATCAATGAGTGCATACCATGTATGTCTTTCTGTGATTGGGTTAGCTCACTCAGGATGATATTTTCCAGTTCCAGCCATTTGCCTACAAATTTCATAAAGTCGTTGTTTTGATAGCTGAGTAATATTCCATTGTGTAGATGTACCACATTTAGTGTATCCATTCCTCTGTTGAAGGACATCTGGGTTCTTTCCAGCTTCTGGCTATTATAAATAAGGCTGCGATGAACATAGTGGAGCACGTGTCTTTTTTATATGTTGGGGCATCTTTTGGGTATATGCCCAGGAGAGGTATAGCTGGATCCTCAGGCAGTTCAGTGTCCAATTTTCTGAGGAACCTCCAGACTGATTTCCAGAACAGTTGTACCAGTCTGCAATCCCACCAACAATGGAGGAGTGTTCCTCTTTCTCCACATCCTTGCCAGCATTTGCTGTCACCTGAGTTTTTGATCTTAGCCATTCTCACTGGTGTGAGGTGAAATCTCAGAGTTGTTTTGATTTGCATTTCCCTTATGACTAAAGATGTTGAACATTTCTTTAGTTGTTTCTCGGCCATTCGGCATTCCTCAGCTGTGAATTCTTTGTTTAGCTCTGAACCCCATTTTTTAATAGGGTTATTTGTCTCCCTGCGGTCTAACTTCTTGAGTTCTTTGTATATTTTGGATATCAGGCCTCTATCTGTTGTAGGATTGGTAAAGATCTTTTCCCAATCTGTTGGTTGCCGTTTTGTCCTAACCACAGTGTCCTTTGCCTTACAGAAGCTTTACAGTTTTATGAGATCCCATTTGTCGATTCTTGATCTTAGAGCATAAGCCATTGGTGTTTTGTTCAGGAATTTTTTTCCAGTGCCCATGTGTTCCAAATGCTTCCCTAGTTTTTCTTCTATTAGTTTGAGTGTATCTGGTTTGATGTGGAGGTCCTTGATCCACTTGGACTTAAGCTTTGTACAGGGTGATAAGCATGGATCGATCTGCATTCTTCTACATGTTGACCTCCAGTTGAACCAGCACCATTTGCTGAAAATGCTATCTTTTTTCCATTGGATGGTTTTGGCTCCTTTGTCAAAAATCAAGTGCCCATAGGTCTGTGGGTTCATTTCTGGGTCTTCAATTCTGTTCCATTGGTCTATCTGTCTGTCTCTGTACCAATACCATGCAGTTTTTATCACTATTGCTCTGTAATACTGCTTGAGTTCTGGGATAGTGATTCCCCCTGAAGTCCTTTTATTGTTGAGGATAGTTTTAGCTATCCTGGGTTTTTTGTTATTCCAGATGAATTTGCAAATTGTTCTGTCTAACTCTTTGAAGAATTGGATTGGTATTTTGATGGGGATTGCATTGAATCTGTAGATCGCTTTTGGTAGAATGGCCATTTTTACTATATTAATCCTGCCAATCCATGAGCATGGGAGATCTTTCCACCTTCTGAGATCTTCTTCAATTTCTTTCTTCAGAGTCTTGAAGTTCTTATTGTACAGATCTTTTACTTTCTTGGTTAAAGTCACACCGAGGTATTTTATATTATTTGGATCTATTATGAAGGGTGTCGTTTCCCTAATTTCTTTCTCGGCTTGTTTCTCTTTTGTGTAGAGGAAGGCTACTGATTTATTTGAGTTAATTTTATACCCAGCCACTTTGCTGAAGTTGTTTATCAGGTTTAGTAGTTCTCTGGTGGAACTTTTGGGATCACTTAAATATACTATCATGTCATCTGCAAATAGTGATATTTTGACTTCTTCTTTTCCAATCTGTATCCCTTGACCTCCTTTTTGTTGTCTGATTGCTCTGGCTAGAACTTCAAGAACTATATTGAATAAGTAGGGAGAGAGTGGGCAGCCTTGTCTAGTCCCTGATTTTAGTGGGATTGCTTCAAGTTTCTCTCCATTTAGTTTAATGTTAGCCACTGGTTTGCTGTATATGGCTTTAATATGTTTAGGTATGGGCCTTGAATTCCTATTCTTTCCAGGACTTTTATCATGAAGGGGTGTTGAATTTTGTCAAATGCTTTCCCAGCATCTAATGAAATGATCATGTGGTTTTGTTTTTTCAGTTTGTTTATATAATGGATCACGTTGATGGTTTTCCGTATATTAAACTATCTCTGCATGCCTGGGATGAAGCCTACTTGATCATGGTGGATGATTGTTTTCATGTGCTCTTGGATTCGGTTTGCCAGAATTTTATTGAATATTTTTGCATCGATATTCATAAGGGAAATTGGTCTGAAGTTCTCTTTCTTTGTTGGGTCTTTGTGTGCTTTAGGTATAAGAGTAATTGTGGCTTCATAGAAGGAATTCGGTAGCACTCCATCTGTTTCAATTTTGTGGAATAGTTTGGATAATATTGGTATGAGGTCTTCTATGAAGGTCTGATAGAATTCTGCACTAAACCCGTCTGCACCTGGGCTCTTTTGGTTGGGAGACCTTTAATGACTGCTTCCATGCCCTTAGGAGTTATGGGGTTGTTTAACTGGTTTATCTGTTCCTGATTTAACTTCGGTACCTGGTATCTGTCTAGGAAATTGTCCATTTCCTGCAGATTTTCAAATTTTGTTGAATATAGGCTTTTATACTAAGATCTGATGATTTTTTGAATTCCCTCTGAATCTGTAGTTATGTCTCCTTTTCATTTCTGATTTTGTTAATTTGGACACACTCTCTGTGTCCTCTCGTTAGTCTGGCTAAGGGTTTATCTATCTTGTTGATTTTCTCAAAGAACCAACTTTTGGTTCTGTTGATTCTTTCTATGGTCCTTTTGTTTCTACTTGGTTGATTTCAGCTCTGAGTTTGATTATTTCCTGCCTTCTACTCCTCCTGGATGTATTTGCTTCTTTTTGTTCTAGAGCTTTTAGGTGTGCTGTCAAGCTGCTCACATATGCTCTTTCCTGTTTCTTTCTGCAGGCACTCAGTGCTATGAGTTTTCCTCTTAGCACAGCTTTCATTGTGTCCCATAAGTTTGGGTATGTTGTACCTTCATTTTCATTAAATTCTAAAAAGTTTTTAATTTCTTTCTTTATTTCTTCCTTGACCAGGTTGTCATTGAGTAGAGCATTGTTCAATTTCCACGTATATGTGGGCATTCTTCCCTTATTGTTATTGAAGTCCAGTTTTAGGCCGTGGTGGTCTGATAGCACGCATGGGATTATTTCTATCTTTCTGTACCTGTTGAGGCCCGTTTTTTGACCAATTATATGGTCAATTTTGGAGAAAGTACCATGAGGAGCTGAGAAGAAGGTATATCCTTTTGCTTTAGGATAGAATGTTCTATAAATATCTGTTAAGTCCATTTGGCTCATGACTTCTCTTAGTCTGTCTACGTCTCTGTTTAATTTCTGTTTCCATGATCTGTCCATTGATGAGAGTGGGGTGTTGAAATCTCCTACTATTATTGTGTGAGGTGTAATGTGTGTTTTGAGCTTTAGTAAGGTTTCTTTTATGTATGTTAGTGCCCTTGTATTTGGGGCATAGATATTTAGGATTGAGAGTTCATCTTGGTGGATTTTTCCTTTGATGAATATGAAGTGTCCTTCCTTATCTTTTTTGATGACTTTTAGTTGAAAATTGATTTTATCTGATTTTAGAATGGCTACTCCAGCTTGCTTCTTCCGACCATTTGCTTGGAAAGTTGTTTTCCAGCCTTTGACTCTGAGGTAGTGTCTGTCTTTGTCTCTGAGGTGTGTTTCCTGTAGGCAGCAGAATGCAGGGTCCTCGTTGCGTATCCAGTTTGTTAATCTATGTCTTTTTATTGGGGAGTTGAGGCCATTGATGTTGAGAGATATTAAGGAATAGTGATTATTGCTTCCTGTTGTATTCATATTTGGATGTGAGGTTATGTTTGTGTGCTTTTCTTCTCTTTGTTTTGTTGCCAAGACGATTAGTTTCTTGCTTCTTCTAGGGTATAGCTTGCCTCCTTATGTTGGGCTTTACCATTTATTATCCCTTGTAGTGCTGGGTTTGTGGAAAGATATTGTGTAAATTTGGTTTTGTCATGGAATATCTTGGTTTCTCCATCTATGTTGATTGAGAGTTTTGCAGGATACAGTAACCTGGGCTGGCATTTGTGTTCTCTTAGGGTCTGTATGACATCAGTCCAGGATCTTCTGGCCTTCATAGTTTCTGGCGAAAAGTCTGGTGTGATTCTGATAGGTCTGCCTTTATATGTTACTTGACCTTTTTCCCTTATTGCTTTTAATATTCTTTCTTTATTTTGTGCGTTTGGTGTTTTGACTATTATGTGACGGGAGGTGTTTCTTTTCTGGTCCAATCTATTTGGAGTTCTGTAGGCTTCTTGTATGCCTATGGGTATGTCTTTTTTTAGGTTAGGAAGTTTTCTTCTATGATTTTGTTGAAGATATTTACTGGTCCTTTGAGCTGGGAGTCTTCACTCTCTTCTATACCTATTATCCTTAGGTTTGATCTTCTCATTGAGTCCTGGATTTCCTGTATGTTTTTGGACCAGTAGCTTTTTCCGGGGCTTTTACATTATCTTTGACAGTTGAGTCAATGATTTCTATGGAATCTTCTGCTCCTGAGATTCTCTCTTCCATCTCTTGTATTCAGTTGGTGAAGCTTGTATCTACAGCTCCTTGTCTCTTCTTTTGGTTTTCTATATCCAGGGTTGTTTCCATGTGTTCTTTCTTGATTGCTTCTATTTCCATTTTTAATTCCTTCAACTGTTTGATTGTGTTTTCCTGGAATTCTTTCAGGGATTTTTGTGACTCCTCTCTATGGGCTTCTACTTGTTTATTTATGTTTTCCTGGAATTCTTTTAGGGATTTTTGTGGCTCCTCTCTATGGGCTTCTACTTGTTTATTTATGTTTTCCTGTGTTTCTCTAAGGGAGTTCTTCATGTCTTTCTTGAAGTCCTCCAACATCATGATCAAATATGATTTTGAAACTAGATCTTGCTTTTCTGGTGTGTTTGGATATTCCCTGTTTGCTTTGGTGGGAGAATTGGGCTCCGATGATGCCATGTAGTCTTGGTTTCTGTTGCTTGGGTTCCTGCGCTTGCCTCTTGCCATCAGATTATCTCTAGTGTTACTTTGTTCTGCTATTTCTGACAGTGGCTAGACTGTCTTATAAGCCTGTGTTTCAGGAGTGCTGTAGACCTGTTTTCCTGTTTTCTTTCAGCCAGTTATGGGGACAGAGTGTTCTGCTTTCGGGCGTGTAGTTTTTCCTCTCTACAGGTCTTCAGCTGTTCCTGTGGGCCTGTGTCTTGAGTTCACCAGGCAGGTCGTTTGTAGCAGAAAAGTTGGTCTTACCTGTGGTCCCGAGGCTCAAGTTTGCTCGCGGGGTGTTGCCTATGAGCTCTCCGCGGCCTCAGCAACCAGGAAGATCTGCGCCGCCCTTTCCGGGAGGTTCCGTGCACCAGGGTTCCAGATAGCTTTTGGTGTTTTCCTCTGGGATCAGTAATGTGTGCAGCGTGCAGTCTCTTCTGGTTTCCCAGGCGTGTCCGCCTCTCTGAAGGTTTAGCTCTCCCTCCCACGGGATTTGGGTGCGGAGAACTGTTTATCCGGTCGGTCCCTTCAGGTGTGGTGTCTCAGACGCAGTGGACCTTCTGCTCCTGGGCCCTCCTCTACGGGTACCCAGAGGCCGTATACAGTTTCCTCCTGGGCCAGGGATGTGGGTAGGGGTGGGCAGCGTTGGTGGTCTCCTCTGCTCTGCTGCCTCAGGAGTGCCCGCCCGACCAGGCGGTGAGGGGCTCCCCTCCACGGGGCCTGGGAGCAGAGAGCTGCTGAGGGCAGGGATCCGCTGGCCCCGGACTCTCAAGTCATTGTTTTTGATAGCTGAGTAATATTCCATTGTGCAGATGTACCACATTTTCTGTATCCATTCCTCTGTTGAGGGCATCTGGGTTCTTTCCAGCTTCTGGCTATTATAAATAAGGCTGCTATGAACATAGTGGAGCAGGTGTCCTTTTTATATGTTGGGGCATCTTTTGGGTATATGCCCAAGAGAGGTATAGCTGTGTCCTCAGGTAGTTCAATGTCCCATTTTATGAGGAATGTCCAGACTGATTTCCAGAGTGGTTTTACCAGTCTGCAATCCCACCAACAATGGAGGAGTGTTCCTCTTTCTCCACATCCTCACCAGCATTTGCTCTCACCTGAGTTTTTGATCTTAGCCATTCTCACTGGTGTGAGGTGAAATCTCAAGATTGTTTGATTTGCATTTCCTTTATGACTAAAGATGTTGAACATTTCTTTAGGTGTTTCTCAGCCATTCGGCATTCCTCAGCTGTGAATTCTTTGTTTAGCTCTGAACCCCATTTTTTAAGTAGGGTTATTTGTCTCCCTGCAGTCTAACTTCTTGAGTTCTTTGTATATTTTGGAATTAAGCCCTCTATCAGTTGTAGGATTGGTAAAGATCTTTTCCCAATCTGTTGGTTGTCGTTTTGTCCTAACCACAGTGTCCTTTGACTTACAGAAGCTTTGCAGTTTTATGAGATCCCATTTGTCGATTCTTGATCTTAGAGCATAAGCCATTGGTGTTTTGTTCAGGAAATTTTTTTCCAGTGCCTATGTGTTCGAAATGCTGCCCTAGTTTTTCTTCTATTAGTTTGAGTATATCTGGTTTGATGTGGAGGTCCTTGATCCACTTGGACTTAAGCTTTGTACAGGGTGATAAACATGGATCGATTTCCATTCTTCTCCATGTTGACCTCCAGTTGAACCAGCACCATTTGCTGAAAATGCTATCTTTTTTCCATTGAATGGTTTTGGTTCCTTTGTCAAAAATCAGGTGCCCATAGGTGTGTGGGTTCATTTCTGGGCCTTCAATTCTGTTCCATTGGTCTATCTGTCTGTCTCTGTACCAATACCATGCAGTTTTTATCACTATTGCTCTGTAATATTGCTTGAGTTCAGGGATAGTGATTCCCCCTGAAGTCCTTTTATTGTTGAGGATAGTTTTAGCTATCCTGGGTTTTTTGTTATTCCAGATGAATTTGCAAATTGTTCTGTCTAACTCTCTGAAGAATTGGATTGGTATTTTGATGGGGATTGCATTGAATCTGTAGATCGCTTTTGGTAGAATGGCCATTTTTACTATATTAATCCTGCCAATCCATGAGCATGGGAGATCTTTCCATCTTCTGAGGTCTTCTTCAATTTCTTTCTTCAGAGTCTTGAAGTTCTTATCATACAGATCTTTTACTTGCTTGGTTAAAGTCACACCGAGGTATTTTATATTATTTGGGACTATTATGAAGGGTGTGGTTTCCCTAATTTCTTTCTCAGCTTGTTTCTCTTTTGTGTAGAGAAAGGCTACTAATTTATTTGAGTTAATTTTATACCCAGCCACTTTGCTGAAGGTGTTTATCAGGTTTAGTAGTTCTCTGGTGGAACTTTTGGGATCACTTAAATATACTATCATATCATCTGCAAATAGTGATATTTTGACTTCTTCTTTTCCAATCTGTATCCCCTTGACCTCCTTTTGTTGTCTGATTGCTCTGGCTAGAACTTCAAGAACTATATTGAATAAGTAGGGAGAGAGTGGGCAGCCTTGTCTAGTCCCTGATTTTAGTGGGATTGCTTCAAGTTTCTCTCCATTTAGTTTAATGTTAGCAACTGGTTTGCTGTATATGGCTTTTACTATGTTTAGGTATGGGCCTTGAATTCCTATTCTTTCCAGGACTTTTTTATCATGAAGGGTGTTGAATTTTGTCAAATGCTTTCCCAGCATCTAATGAAATGATCATGTGGTTTTGTTCTTTCAGTTTGTTTATATAATGGATCCTATGATGGTTTTCAGTATATTAAACCATCCCTGCATGCCTGGGATGAAGCCTACTTGATCATGGTGGATGATTGTTTTGATGTGCTCTTGGATTCGGTTTGCCAGAATTTTATTGAGTACTTTTTTAAGCGTCAATATTCATAAGGGAAATTGGTCTGAAGTTCTCTTTCTTTGTTGGGTCTTTGTGTGGTTTAGGTATAAGAGTAATTGTGGCTTCATAGAAGGAATTCGTAGCACTCCATCTGTTTCAATTTTGTGGAATAATTTGGATAGTATTGGTATGAGGTCTTCTATGAAGATCTGATAGAATTTCTGCGCTGAACCCATCTGGACCTGGGCTCTTTTTGGTTGGGAGACCTTTAATGACTGCTTCTATTTCCTTAGGAGTTATGGGGTTGTTTAAATGGTTGTTTAAATGGTTTATCTTTTCCTGATTTAACTTCAGTACCTGGTATCTGTCTAGGAAATTGTCCATTTCCTGCAGATTTTCAAGTTTTGTTGAATATAGGCTTTTGTAGTAGGATCTGATGATTTTTTGAATTTCCTCTGATTCTGTAGTTATGTCTCCCTTTTCAATTCTGATTTTGTTAATTTGGACACACTCTCTGTATCCTCTCGTTGGTCTGGCTAAGGGTTTATCTATCTTGTTGATTTTCTCAAAGAACCAATTTTGGTTCTGTTGATTCTTTCTATGGTCCTTTTTGTTTCTACTTGGTTGATTTCAGCTCTGAGTTTGATTATTTCCTGCCTTCTACTCCTCCTGGATGTATTTGCTTCTTTTTGTTCTAGAGCATTTAGGTTGCTGTCAAGCTGGTGACATATGCACTCTCCTCTTTCTTTCAGCAGGCACTCAGAGCTATGAGTTTTCCTCGTATCCCAGCTTCATTGTGTCCCGTAAGTTTGGGTATGTTGTACCTTCATTTTCATTAAATTCTAAGAAGTCTTTAATTTCTTTTCTTTATTTCTTCCAAGTTATCATTGAGTAGAGCATTGTTCAACTTCCATGTATATGTGGCAATTCTTCCCTTATTGTTGTTTGAAGAACAGCTGTAGCCCGTGGTGGTTTGATAGGACCCATGGGATTACTTCTATCTTTCTGTATCTATTAAGGCCTGTTTTATGATCAATTATATGGTCAATTTTGGAGAAAGTACCATGATGTGGTGAGAAGAATGAATATCCTTTTGTTTTAGGATAGAATGTTCTATAAATATCTGTTAAGTCCATTTGGTTCATGACTTCTCTTAGTCTGTCTATGTCTCTGTTTAATTTCTGTTTCCATGGTCTGTCCATTGATGAGAGTGGGGTGTTGAAATCTCCTACTATTATTGTGTGAGGTACAATGTGTGCTTTGAGCTTTAGTAAGGTTTCTTTTACGTATGTAGGTGCCCTTTTATTTGGAGCATAGATATTTAGGATTTAGAGTTCATCTTGGTGGATTTTTCCTTTGATGAATATGATGTGTCCTTCTTTATCTTTTTTGATGACTTTTAGTTGAAAATCGATTTTATTCGATATTAGAATGGCTACTCTAGCATGCTTCTTCTGACCATTTGCTTGGAAAGTTTTTCTCCAGCCTGTCCCTTTAAGGTAATGCCTGAGGTATGTTTCCTGTAGGCAGCAGAATGCAGGGTCCTCATTGCGTATCCAGTTTGTTAATCTATGTCTTTTTATTGGAGAGTTGAGGCCATTGATGTTGAGTGATATTAAGGAATAGTGATTGTTGCTTCCTGTTATATTCGTATTTGGATGTGAGATTATGTTTGTGTGCTTTTCTTCTCTTTGTTTTGTTGCCAAGACGATTAATTTCTTGCTTTTTCTAGGGTGTAGCTTGCCTCCTTATGTTGGGCTTTGCCATTTATTATCCTTTGTGGGACTGGATTTGTAGAAAGATATTGTGTAAATTTGGTTTTTTCATGGAATATCTTGGTTTCTCCATGTATGTTAATTGAGAGTTTTACTGGATACAGTAACCTGGGCTGCATTTATGTTCTCTTAGGGTCTGTATGACATCTGTCCAGGATCTTCTGGTTTTCCTAGTCTCTGGCGAGAAGTCTGGTGTGTTTGTGATAGGTCTGCCTTTATATGTTACTTGACCTTTTTCCCTTACTGCTTTTAATATTCTTTCTTTGTTTTGTGCATTTGGTATGTTGACTATTATGTGATGGGAGGAGTTTCTTTTCTGGTCCAATCTATTTGGAGTTCTGTAGGCTTCTTTTTTGTTTATGGGCATCTCTTTCTTTAGGTTAGGGAAGTTCTCTTCTATGATTTTGTTGAAGATATTTACTGTTCCTTTGAGCTGGGAGTCTTCACTCTCTTCAATACCTATTATCCTTAGGTTTGATCTTCTCATTGAGTCCTGGATTTCCTGTATGTTTTGGACCAGTAGCTTTTTCCATTTTACATTATCTTTGACAGTTGTGTCGATTTCTATGGAATCCTCTGCTCCTGAGATTCTCTCTTCTATCTCTTGTATTCTGTTGATGATGCTTGTATCTACGGCTCCTTGTTTCTTCCTTTGGTTTTCTGTACCAAGGTTGTTTCCCTGTGTTCTTTCTTGATTGCTTCTATTTCCATTTTTAATTCCTTCACCTGTTTGATTGTGTTTTCCTGGAATTCTTTCAGGGGATTTTGTGATTCCTCTCTATAATCTTCTACTTGTTTATTTATGTTTTCCTCTGTTTCTCTAAGGGAGCTCTTTATGTCTTTCTTAAAGTCCTCCATCATCATGATCAAATATGATTTTAATCTAGTTCTTGCTTTTCTGGTGTGTTTGGATATTCAGTGTTTGCTTTGGTGGGAGAATTGGGCTCTGATGATGCCATGTAGTCTTGGTTTCTGTTGCTTGAGTCTCTGCGCTTGCCTCTCACTATCAGGTTGTCTCTGGTGTTACCTTGTTCTGCTATTTCTGATAGTGGCTAGACCGTCCTATAGGCCTGTGTGTCAGGAGTGCTGTAGACCTGTTTTCCTGTTTTCTTTCAGCCAGTTATGGGAACAGAGTGTTCTGCTTTTAGGCCTGTAGTCTTTCCTGTCTCCTGGTCTTCAGCTGTTCCTGTGGGCCTGTGTCCTGAGTCCACAAGGCAGCTTGCTTGGAGCAGAAAAATTTATCTTACCTGTGTTCCCAAGGCTCAAGTTGCTCATGGGGGCTGCTTTTGAGCTCTCAGTGAGGAAGCAACCAGGAGGGCCTGTGCCACCTTTTCCCTGGGCCCCCATGTCCCAGATGGCATTAGGTGTTTTCCTCTGGAGTCAGAAATGTGGGCAGAGTGTAGTGTCTTCTGGCTTCCCAGGCGTGTCTGCCCCTCTGAAGGTTTAGCTCTCCCTTGCACGGGATTTGGATGCAGGGAGTTTTTGATCGGGTCCCTTCAGATCTGGGCAGTGTCTGGACTGCAGGGGACCTGCCGCTTGAGTGCCAGCCCCTAGCCTTTCATTCTCCTCAGCTGCCTTACTTTTCTTCCAGCACTTTCTATCCCATACTTGACCAGACTGAGGTATTCAAAATGTTCTTGTTAGGTGTTTCTGGGGACTACACAGACCCAAATGAAACCACATTCTCTTGAGGGCCCTTGGGCTAAGTCATTTCTTTTCATTTTGCCTGTTAATTACTCCTTGTTGACTTCCTGCTTCAACAGTAAACCCAACCGAGTCTCCCTCTTACTTCAGGCTCAGTACAAAGAACAATGCCAAATACTGGCTTCTCAGCTCACAGCCCAAGAGCTAAGGTAGGCATCCCTCTGAGCTAGCAGAGTTTTCTGAATTATTTTTCATAGGTATTCTCTGTTGTCTTGAAAAGGGCACAGCCTGACAAGATAGAGAGAATAAGTAGATAAGTAAAGGAAAAGGTCATGAGAATTTGGCTATTGTCTGTCATTGTTCAGTCTGGCAGCCTTCCTATGACTACGTTGGGACTAGCAAAGACTATGAAGAATGCTTAAGATCTAGGAGCAAGAGTGACCTTTAATTTCACTAGCTTGTTTCATCCTCCAACTCTTCCCATCTTGTAACACATTGGATGACTTCATAGCATGCTGTGGAAGGCAAGCAGTATAATCTGCTAGCCAACACATCTATTTCATGAGAAACTTTTCTCTATATATATTTTTATTGAATTTTTTCATACAATATATTTGTAGTATGTAGTCAATTTTGGAAAATGTTCCAAAAGTCTTTTGTGTTTGTGTGAAATGTTCTGTATACATTAATTAAATTCATCTGGTTTATGACATCAGTTAGCTCTAGTATTTCTGTGTTTAGTTTTTGTTTGGATGACTTATCTTTTGGCAAGAATAGGGTATTGAAGTCACACAATATCACTAAGTGTTGATATATGATTTAGGCTATAGTAGTGTTTATTTCATGGTGCCATTATGTTTGGTGCATAGATGTTAAGAATTATATCTTGGTAGATTTTCCTTTGATGAGTATGTAGTAACCTTCCCTAACTCTTCTGATTAGTTTTTGTTTGAAGTCTATTTTGTCAAATATTAAAATAATCACTCCAGATTTCTTTTTAGGTCCATTTTCTCGGAATATCTGTTTCTACCATTTTACTCTGAGGTGATGCTCTTTCTTGATATTAAGATGTTTTTCTGGAGAGATGGCTCAGAGGTTAAGAGCACTGACTATTCTTCCAGAGGTCCTGAGTTCAATTCCCAGCAACCACACAGTGGCTCACAACCATTTCTAATAAGTTATGATGCCGTCTTCTGACATGCAGATATATTCTCAGAACACTGCGTATATAACAAACAAATATTTTTAAACTGGGAAGGGGAATGCCATTTGAATTGTAAGTAAAGAAATATATCTAATAACAATTTTTTTTAAAAAGATGGTTTTTCTTCAATGCAGTAGAAGAATGGGTCCTATTTTCACATCCACTCTGTTGATCTGTAACTTATTTTATTAGATAGTGGTGACTGTTGCTGTTGAGAGTTATCAATGAACAGTGTTTGGTGATTCCCATTACTTAGTTATCATAGTGTGAAAGGCACTTTTCTCCTTCTCTTGATTTGCTGGTTTGGTGTTGGTGTCCCAGATTTCCTGGACATTTTCTGTCCATTTTGTATTTAACATTTTCTTTTTTATATCAATATATCCATTTCTTCTAACATATATTGAATGTCTGAGATTTGAATTCTATCTACTGTATTCTGTTGGTGAGGCTTGCCTCTGAGTTTTGAATTTCTCTATTGAACTGGTTTCCTCCTTTCATTCTGCTATGTGTGCTTGCATACATTTCTTTAAGGTATTTACTCATTTTCTCTTTAAGGGCCTCTATCTTGTTCATAAAGACTATTTTAAGGTCTTTGTCTTGTGCTTCAGGTATATTGCATTTCTTATGGTCTATTGTGGTAAAGTTGCTAGGCTCTCTAGTGAACACATATTGCCCTGGGATGTTATTGATTGTGTTTTTATGCTGGTGTCTAGGTATCGGAGTTTGGGATAACTGAAATTCTAGGTGCTGCCATCTAGCCTTGTCTTTTTGGGGTGGGTGTTTTGTTCTTGTGTTTCTGTTGTCCTCTCTGGTTCTTAGAAGAGTGTGGTAGCGGTGAATTGCCTGGTGTAGAATGTTTCTGACATCTTTCCATCTAGTGGAGGTTCTAGTTAGAATATGTTTCTTGGGTTTTGGAGCTGATGCTTACAGATGGAGATTGTCTAGAAGTTGGGGGCTAAGAGGATCCACAGGAGGGAGGAAAACACAGTGTTCTACCTAGACCTACTTAGTCCTCAGGGAGTGGGTGCAGATAGGGAGGAGAGGCTGGTAACCTACTATAGAGGTGAGGATAGGGTATGGATTTGGAGGAGAGAAATCGCAGTGAAGATCCAAAGATTGCCTACCTGCTTCCCTGGCTGACATTGCCAGTGAGTTCCCACAGAACGCCTGTGGGAGTTGGCACGTGAAACAAAGGAATGGGGCAGAGGAGGGAGGCTGTGGAGATCTGTGTAATTGCTTGGAAATGGGTTCAGGGGCAGAAGTGGTGGGTACGTGGCCTGCTGCAGAACTGGGGATGGGACTGGGAGGTGGATTAGGAGGACAAATGGGAGAGTAAAGGTCTGAAAACGACCTACCAGCTTCCCTCTCCATTTTGAAGAATTGGAATGCCACTATCAGTTGTGTATTTGGCTTGTACTCTAAGTTGCATACAGAAAGAAGTCTCTTGAGCTCCAAGCATCTCTTCAGGTGGTAACATAGAGACCACAAAAGGATCTACTGAGGCTGCCATAGTCAAGGTTTCTATTCCTGCATAAAACATCATGACCAAGAAGCAAGTTGGGGAGGAAAGGTTTATTCGGCGTACACTTTCTACAGTGCTGTTCATCTCCAAAGGAAGTCAGGATTGGAACTCCCACAGGGCAGGAAATTAGAGGCTAGAGTGAATGCAGAGGTCATGGAGGGGTGCTGCTTACTGGCTTGCTTCCCCTGGCTTGCTCTGTTTGGTTTCTTATAGAACTCACTAATACCAGTCCAGGGGCAGCAACATCCACAATGGGCTGGGTCTTCCCCCTTGATCACTAATTGAGAAAATGCCTTACAGCTGTATCTCATGGAGGCATTTCCTTAATGGAGGCTGCTTTCTCTGTGATAACTCCAGCATGTGTCCAGTTGATACACAAATCCAGCCAGTACAGAGGCTAAAGGGTCTCTGTTAGTATAAGATGTATATGATGTTATATGTGTTTTATTGTTCTTGAAGTTAAAAGAGATGTTTTCAATGATAATTTTTGTGTTGGGTACTTTTACAAAGTTAAATATAGCAACAGGGAAGGCCCAGGCTTTACATATCCTGAGGATATCCTAATGTAAGCAGATCAACTAATTTTATGTGATCAGAGAAATTAGGAATCCTGCTTCCGTATGGGGGAAAAGATGTATATAAGGAGAACAAAGCTTAGGGAGAAGAAATCTGTCATCCTTTCCTGCATTTATTTGTTGTCTGCTTGCATTGAACACACATCTGTACCCTCGCCAACCCCTGGAGGTAGAAGCCTGCTGTTTCTTATATTTTACAATAATTTAGCTAAGGCATGAAGAAACTTACACAAAATCCTAAAGATCATACTTTAAGCAAGTATCCATGTAGGAACTTAGAGGTCTAGAAGATTCGAAAGTTATACCATGCAGTTCCCAAAAACCTTGCTTTTTTTGTACAGATTATTTTATTCACCTGCAAATATCCTAGCTGCTTCCGGAAAGCATTTTGAATATTTAGTCTCTGCCATATAGAGACAAAATTATGATAAGCTTCTGTGGTGGCTTGTATATGCTTGAGCCAGGGAGTGGCACTATTAAAAGGTGTGGCCCTGTTGGAGTAGGTGTGTCATTGTGGGGGTGGGCTTTAATGCACTAGTCCTGGCTGCCTGGAAGTCAGTATTCTGTTAGCAGCCTTCAGATGAAGATGTAGACCTCTCAGCTCCTCCTGCTCCATGCCTGCCTGGATGCTGCCATGCTCCCACCTTGATGATAATGGACTGAACCTCCGAACCTTTAAGCCAGCCCCAATTAAATGTTGTCCTTTATAAGAGCTGCCTTGGTCATGGCATCTGTTCATAGCGGTAAAACCCTAACTAAGACAACTTCGGAGTCAATGAATTTATCAAGACTGGACTAACCACTGATCTCTGCCAGTTTCTCTGCCACTCTGCTACTGAAGTTTAAATGTCTGTTGGTGACAGTAAAGCCAAGGACATAGAGGAAGACAAATCTAGGATAGATAGATAGATAGATAGATAGATAGATAGATAGATAGATCGACATATATATTATATATTGTATATTATGTACATGTTATATATGTATATATTGGGAATATACACATAGTAACATATATAATATACTCACATAATTTACATGTATACATAGGGAAGACATAGAATAATATATAAGTATATGTAATATGTATATTTATTTTCACACACACAAGTATTTGGAGAAACTTGGGGAGACATGCATGTACCACTTTTGTCAGCCAACCAGGGTGGCGGAAGTATTACAGGGTATAAGAGCAGGCACTAGGCTGCCGTAGTTCTCCTTCTGAAGACTGTTTTCTCATTGTGACACAGAACACCAGAGGGCTTGCCTATTGCTCTAACCCCTTAAGCAGATTCTTTAGATATTTCTCCTACCATCCTTAGCCAAAAACCTTGCACAGCAGTGACTGTGAGCGGCTAAATTGCAGATAGTTAGATCAAACATGAAATTTTGTCTCACCACAAAAATGTCTTAGCTGAGCTCATGTTTGCCCAACTATCTAATTTTGCCGCCTTCCAAAATAGCTTTGTACAGCACCTGGTATAGAATCATCGCACACACACATGCATGAGCACACATCTACATATATGTACGATGGTGGTAAGAGACAAGGAAGAGGCAGAAGGCAGAGAGATGCACATTTGCACAGTTGAACTTCCTCCAGGCTTTGTAATCTCTCTGCATTGTCTGCACAAAGCCTTGGCAGCCAAAGTAGAGAAGAACGTTCAATTTACTTCACCTCGTTTGCCTTCTCTGGGTCTCGGCAAGCCAGCAGGTATTCCTGGCAATGACATGAACAAGAGACAGGATGTTGCTAAAGGAGGAAACAGACAGCTAGTGGTAAGCACAATGCAATTCCACAGATGGGTCTCCACCCCTCTAGAAGCTGAGCTAGCTGGACAGCACCTACTCCTCTCCCAAAGCCACCTCCAGTTAGACATCTTCTGGACCCATTAGTAGGTTTGCGGGATGAACATCGTGCAGACATTCTTGAGTGATGTAGAATTTCTCGGCTTCTGTTTCCCATTTTGCTCTTTTAAAATACAAGTCTGGTCATCGTTAATGCTTCCACTGCCAAGGAAGCATTTTACCTTCCGAGGTTTGAGAGTGAAGGAGTGAAGGATTAAACTCCACTCCAAGATGAGCCCGCAGGAAGTCTGCTGATTTTCACCACTCCCCCTGCCCTTCACCTTCCAGGAAAAAAAAAAAAGAGTTTCATCTAGGCACAAGACTGTCTTACTTATCAGATTCAGTGTTCCTTGTAAACGAGTGCTGAAGAAAATTCTTATGCCCACCCCTAGGAGGGAGTTAGTAGTTTGCCAACTCATAAGTGAACATATTCCACAGTGACATTTTTTCCAAAAAAAAAAAAAAACCTCAGCAAGTTTCTGTCCTTGTCAAAATGTATGCCCATGCCCATGTTTGCTCTAAAAAAGGTGAGAAGGACTCAGGGGACATTTTTGGATTCAGCTCATCCACCTACAATTATCTCTAATAATAATAATGGTTGAATGGAATCAAAATGGGTTAGCTGGGAACAGTGGAGTGGGTGTTTAATTGGCCCTGCCATTCTCAAAATTTGAGATAAAAATAAGACTACTTAAGAAGGCCCTTCCCAGCTGGACACTTAGAAAAGTTAGTGTGTCACCAACCCCTCAGTGGCCTTATGTACCTACCTGCCAATCCTTAAATTAGCCTATTCTGCATCCTGGTAATCAAGCCACTCAGCTTCCTGAACTGCTTTAGTTCGTAAAGGACTTTTAGGCCAATTTTATTTTTGTGATGGTCTGGCAGTACTTCAGTGTTTTCCTTATGGAAAGCCCTGGCAACTTTTTTGATGTGTTTTTCTTTGGCATAGATGTAGCCTTAATAGAATGGTTTTTGCTTTTGTTGTTTTGTTTGTTTGCTTGTTTTGTTTTGTTTTTTTTACAGCTATCAAGGAGATCTTAGAACAGTGACTCTCAGGGAGTGGGTTCTCAAAGTGGGAAACCAATACAGCCTGAGCCTCTTTAAGTGGCTTTTCCTCTTATTCCAACTCCATGTTTGAATATAACTACTTTCCTTCATAGACTATGTAACAAACACCCAATCTGTGGGACAAATGCAGAAGTAGATGTGGGTACTATATTATTTGCTTCTCTGTTGCTGTGCTAAGCATCACGACTATGAAGTAGAAAATATTTTGTTCATTGATGGAATCTAAGGCAGCAATTGAAGCAAGGAAGTGGAGGCAGGAACTGAGATGACAGAGAAACTCTTTTTACTGGTTGCTCTACAATGACTTATTCTTGCTTCTTATACAAGACAAGACCACGTTCCCGGAGATATCACCATGCTCATTAGGCTGGGAGCTCCAGCATCAATCAACTGTCTGAATCAATCAACAGGCCAATCTGGTAGAGGTATTTTTTTTCAGTTGAGGCTCCCTTTCCTTAAGTGGCTCTACTTTGTATCAAGTTGACAAAAACTAACCAGTATACCTGCCTAGTCTTAAACACATTGTCTGTAAGGAAAGGACCTGAGGAAACTTGGAGACAAATCTCAAGTGTTAAACATAGAGAAAAAGCCTGAACAAGACTGGGTGGGCTTGTATGTCCTGAAGCCATTCCTCTTCCTCAGATGATATTCATGATGAAATGTGCCGCTCTCCGTCATTTGTAATCCTATATAGAAATAGGAAGATCTTCTGCTCTTTGGAAGTAGGGATCGCTTCCTTTGTGTTACTTGCACTTCTTCAACATTGCTGATCTATGTTGGCTCTGGCAACTACTCCAGGAGTACTTAGGTGGCTTCTCTAGCTTTACAAGTCACTGGTCTTCTTTCTGTCCTAGTAGCATGTTGTCTTGTTTGTTTATTTCTCTGGTATCCAAGTTGGTCTGAAAGGACAATGAGGAGGTGAGGGAGTATGTCTGTCATGGCCACTGTCTCTGTCTCCTGCTCAGGAGTCCTTACACCCATACTCCCAGTCAGTAAACATAAAGCAAGGGGCAAAGGGTAAGGGGTGAGGCTCATTTGGTAAAATGCATGCCAGCACTGATAGAAAAGTCTGGCATAGTGGCACACTATTGTAATCTCAGTCTAGAGGAGGAAGACACAGAAGAACTCCTGTGTGGAGCATAGCTGATTGGCAAACTTCAGGTTCAGTGAGAGACCCTTTCTCAAAAAAAAAATTATATAGAAAAATGGCCATTCATACTGCCACCACCCCAACCCAAAGGTTCAAGAATCATCACAGAATAGGGGCAGAAAGATTGCAAGAGCCAGAGATGAAGGAGCACTGGAGCAAAACAATATCTTAGACATGAGAGGACCATGTACTCAAGAACTCGCTGCATCTGTGCTTGCCTGCACAAGACCTGCACGAAGTCTTAGGACTGAACTTAGGAGTTATTCAAAGACAGTTACTAACTTCTGAGGAAAGGATAGTACTTTGCTTTAAAGATGTGGCTCTTGGTAGATTATCCATGCTCTAATGGATGATTCCACGCGAATGAGTAGATGGGCAGTACACATTGGAGTCTATGGGTTATTTCTTAGAAATGGAGTGTGAAGATGTAGGGCATACAACCATTGGACTGGGCACAGGGTTCCCAATGGAGGAGTTAGGAGAAGAACTGAAGGAGATGAAGGGGTTTGCAATCCATAGGAAGAACAACAATATCAACCAACCAGACCCCCTTCCAGAGCTCCCAGGGATTAAACCACCATCCAAAGACTATACATAGACAGACCCATGGCTCCAGCTGCATATGTAGCAGAGGATGGTTGTGTCAGCATCAATGGGAGGAGGCCCTTGGCCCTGTGAGGGACTTGATGCCCCAGTGTGAGAATGCCAGGTGGGGAGATAAGAGTGGGTGGGTGGATGGGGGAACACCCTCATAGAAGCAGGGGGAGAGGGAAGGTTTCCAGGGGTGAAACCTGGAAAGAGGATAACATGAAATGTAAATAAAAAATAAAAAAGATGTAGAGCATATATCTATG